>NC_066581.1:388256048-388388548 GCF_024323335.1 Lathyrus oleraceus
TATATATATATATATATATATATATATATATTATATATATTGATATATATATATATATATATCTATATTATATATATATATATATATATATAATATATTATATATATTTAAAATGTATATATTTAATATATTTGAGATTAAAATAAATATTTAAAAAAATATACTTTTTTATTTGAAATTCTTAAAGAGTGTCTTTATAGCACTAGTTACGATGACCCATTTTGTAATTATATATAATTTTTTCTTTCTATTTACTATCTGTTATAATTAATATAGATATAACTTTTGGAAAAAAAATACATTTGACATTGTAATTATTATAATTTAAAATAAGAGTTCAAAATTCAGTTAAAATAATAAAATTTAAAATCATGACTATATTTTATTCAAGCGATAAAATATATCTATTAAATTTATTTTCTATGCCATCAAATATAATCAATATTATAGAAAAATTAATCTAGCAACCTCACATTATAAACCTTCCAAAAAATAATAGATAGTTTGCATAAAAAAAAATAAACTAACGGTAGATTGAGATGTGAACTCACAGATGATTGTTAAGATCGACTGAACCACCGTTAAAACAAATAAGATAAACAATTTCTTGTCCTTCATCTACTCCATTGGAGGATGAGGAAGAGTTTCTTCCACTTCAGTATCAAAAGCATTGATTCTGATCATTTGAGATTTAATAAAATGCTATCAACACCAATCGTCGATATTATTAGTTGTCAAATCGGTTGTATTTGTTGTTCTTCGGGTTGAACTACTGAATATTTATTTATTTTTGTTTAAATTTTATTTATGTTAGTAAATCCTATTAATGATAATTCAATGATGTTTGTTATCCTAACAACTATGAGTCATGGTTGTTATATATAGTAAGTTTTTTTGGAGGATCGACCAACGCTCTTTTGTGAGATTGGTATAACTCTTTTTGGAACAACATTTCTCATTGTTAGGAGGATTGCAAGTGTAATACGAGGCCTTTGAATTTTCTTTTGGCTTATTTCTTCTTATGTTAAGGGTTGTGTGTAACACTCTAAATCCCAAAACTAATATATATATATATATATATATATATATTATATATATATATATATATATATTATATATATATAATATATATATTTAAAATGTATATATTTACTACGCCAAATAAGGGAAAAGAGGGCGCTTTTTTTGGCCTATAACAGCGCTTTAAAGCGCCCTCTAATCTGGCGCTGGCATAGGTAAATACAGCGCTTTTTTTCTTGGTGAAAGCGCTCTCTAAAGTTGCTCTTTAAGCCCTTTAAGGGCAACTTTAGAGGGCGCTTTTTAAAGAAAGCGCCCTCTAAAGTGGAAACTTTTAAGGGTTTAGAGGGTGCTTTTACTGGAAAGCGCCCTCTAAAGTGGAAATTTAAAGGGTTTAGAGGGCGCTTATTTTGGAAAGCGCCCTCTAAAGTGGGTGGTTATTTAAATTTTTTTTTAAAAAGCGCTATATTTTTTATTTATTTTAGACAACCTGTATATTGAAGCAGTACACCTAAAAATGTATAATTTGAAGCCCTTTTTCACACATTGCATTCAACAAGCCTTATATACAACAATCCATACATATACAACAATCCACTGATATATAATCATTTAACTTCTAAAGATTCTAAATATACAACCAATTCATAACTTAAAAAGAAATAAAACTAAGTAGCAAAAGCATCTCTGAGATGTATGTTTTTTTTTGCTAGCCGCAGTCTTCTTAGCAAAACCTCTTTTTGTTCAATATCAATAGCATGAACCTAAAATATCATAAAATTAGTTAGGTGAAGTATAAGATCAAGAATTAACATTTTTTATGCATAAATATCATATAATTGTGTTTATACCTTTTTTTTTTATGCAACTGACTCGATTTGCTGCGTAATCCCCTTATATTTTTGGTCCCTTATCTTTTGAAGATAGAATTGATATTTGTTTAGATGGACATGTTCCATTGTCGTAGAGGGATACTTTCAAATATCCAGCATCATCATCTACGCGAATGAGGCTTGACGACAATGGAACATCTCCATCTAAACAAATATCAATTGATACTTCCAAATATCCAGCATCATCATCTACGTGAATGAGGCTTGACGACAATGGAACATCTCCATCTAAACAAATATCAATTGATACTTTCAAATATCCAGCATCATCATCTACGCGAATGAGGCTTGACGACAATGGAACATCTCCATCTAAACAAATATCAATTGATACTTTCAAGTATCCCTTGCCCCATGCACGAATGATTGACTTCATAATAGCCATTTTACCTGTAATAAAGAAAACAATTAAAATCAGATGACAAATATAAAAACAATTAAAATCATAAAAGCCATTTTACCTGTAATAAAGAAAACAATTAAAATCATTTGACTTGTACCTTTTTCACTAAGTTCTCTTTCTTTTCTTGGTTGGAATATGTTCTACATGTCTCTTAACAACACGGACGGTTGGATTGATCCAAATACCCTCATTATGATCATTTCTAATATATGAATCATTTGATATAATATTCTCATCTTGATCATTTCTGGTAAACGATTCAATCTCAACATCAATATCACCTTGATCTCCAGTGTTTTCATCAATTACTTTGTTGGAAAAAATAACTATAGACCATTTCGTACTTTTCGGATCATTGACATAGAACACTTGTCTAGCTTGAGAGGCTAGAATAAAAGACTCATCTTTGTATCCCACCCTATTAAGATCCACTTGCAAAAATCCTGACTTATCCATTCGAATGCCGTTATTATTTTCAACCCACTTGCAACCAAATATAGGAATCTGAAACTTCTCATAATCAAACACCCAAATGCGCTCGATAACACCAAAATACGACAGATTTGCAAATTTGGGGTTTAAGTCCTTCACACTTGATATGTGCATTGCTTCAGCTACCACGGTGACACCACTATTCTGCATAGTACTTTTATCATCTTGTTCTTTGGTATAAAATATGTATCCATTAATCGCGTATGCGCTATAAGAAAAAACATGGAAACTTGGACCATATGCTAAGCATCTCAACCTTTCTGTTATTGAAGCGGGATCTGAATAATACTTTGAATAAATATGATCCTTAAACCAAGGTATAAAACATCGATTGTGCTCTCGTACTATCCAATTTTGATTTCTATTGGGATTTAAACCTCGGAGAACATCCTTGTGAATTTCAACATACGGCTCAACCTCATTCTCATTGTGCAGAATATACAAATGCACTTGATCCCGTTCGACCCTTGATACTGCCACGATTTTATTTCCAATTAGATTTTTTCCTTCTTTCTTTTCGACAAGCTGAGACTTGGGGAGTCCGATTGACTGAACATTAGACAAATATTCAGTACAAAACTCAATCGCTTCTTCAACAATGTATCTTTCAACCATACAACCTTCTGGTCGACTTCGGTTCTTCACGTACCCTTTTAATATTTTCATATAACGTTCAACAGGGTACATCCATCTCATATAAGCTGGTCCACACAATTGTGTCTCTTTCACAAGATGAACAACTAGATGTACCATTATGTCAAAAAATGATGGAGGAAAAAACATTTCAAGCTCACACAAAGTAATAACGATTTCTTTTTGCAACATTGGTAAGATCGCAGGATCGATCACCTTACTGCAAATTGACTTGAAGAAAGAACACAACTTAGTTATAGAGCTTCTTACTTTTTCTGGAAGAATAGAACGTATACCTATTGGGAGAAAATGTTCCATTATAACATGGCAATCATGGGTCTTTAAACTCTTTAACTTGAGGTCTTTCATAGACACAAGTCTTCTAATATCTGAAGAGTACCCTTCTGGAACTTTAACTTCACTTAGGAAACTTACACAATGTTTTTTTCTCCTTTCTAGATAGAGTATAAGCAGGAGGCGGTAGATATGTTCGTTTTCCTTTCTTCAAGGGTCCTAATTCAGTTCTTATTCCCATCGCTATCAAGTCCTTTCTTGCCTTAAGGCCATCCTTAGACTTTCCTTGTATATTGAGTAACGTGCCAATAACACTTTCAAATACATTTTTTTCAATATGCATAACATCAAGAAAATGTCTCACATACAAGGACTTCCAATACGGCAATTCAAAAAAAACTGACCTCTTCTTCCGCCCACTTTTGACAAGTGTGTGGGCAAAAGGCTTGCCAAACTGAGTATCCAAATCTTTCACCTTTTCAAAAATTTGATCACCCGTCAATATAGGTGGAGCTCTGCCTTGTTCTGTCTCTCCATTGAACGCCTTTCTCCATCCACGGTAGTGATGATTTGAATTTAAGAATCTCTGATGACCGAGAAAGACATTCTTCTGACCAAACTCCAAGCGCTTCCAATCTGTTTTATCTTCACAAATAGGACACGCACATTGACCTTTTATGCTATACCCTGATAGATTTCCGTATGCTGGAAAATCATTAATTGTGCCAAACAACATCGCCCTCAAGTTGAAACTTTCTTTCCTATATCCATCATAAACCTCCACACCGGTCTCCCACAAAATCTTTAAATCTTCGATTAAGGGCTTCAAGTACACGTCTATGTCATTCCCTGGTTGTTTAGGTCCAGAAATCAACATAGACAACATCATGTACTTACGCTTCATACATAGCCATGGAGGTAGGTTATAAATCATAATAATCACAGGCCATGTATTGTGTGAGATACTCTGGATACCGTGTGGGTTCATTCCATCAGTAGATAATGCCAAGCGAAGGTTTCTTGATTCTTCTCCAAATTCAAAATAATCATTATCAATTTTCAACCACTGTGGTGAATCTGCCGGATGTCGATACTTTCCATCTATAATTCTTTCATTTGCATGCCAGGTCAAGTGTCTTGAATCGGTTTCACTATGAAACATGCGTCTAAATCTCTGAATAACAGGAAAATACGACAAGACTTTTGCTGGAGACAACTTGTTCTTATATCGCGAGACACCGCATTTAGGACACTCATTTAACGATGCATACTCATTTCGAAACAAAACGCAATCGTTTGGACATGCATGTATCTTATCATAGCTCATGCCAATAGAGCACAACATCTTTTTGGTCTCATATGTTCGATTGGGAAGAACATTATTGTAGCGGTGTATTCGTCGCTATATGATTTATCGATTAAATCATAAGCAAAGCATACAATGAATTCGAGTCGCCACCGCACTTTTATTTATCCAAAGGACTGGCTAAAAAGCGAACAAAAGCCTAAGAAGTTTTACGCGTAGAAAACTAATAAAAAGATCAGAGAGTCTGGGTAAGGGGTAAATTACGCAATGGGAAGGTGTTAGGCACCCACTACGTCCTAGGTACTCCTAGAGAGCCCTTTTCACACTTGTTGTATAAAATTTGTTATTTGTCATGACATAAGTATTGTGCAAACATGATTGGGATGATGAGAAAAGAATATACAATTTTTATTATTGGGTTTGAACGGATGAACCCGCTGCCTACGTACCTTCCGTCAAAGGTAAGGATCAAAACGCCGTAGTTCGGCTAAAAGATTTCCAAAAGTTAGTGGATTCAATTTTAAACACAAACCCTAAGGTCTTACGTTATCCACGGGAGAAAACTCAACCTTATACAAACAACGAGTCCACCATGTGAGAAAGGCTTCAACTTGCTAGTGAGGGGTTAACCCTATAATAAGCAAGGAAGACTTATAATTCAATCAACTAAGGACAAATAGGTGAGATTGACATCAACCAACTAAGATAAATCAAACCTATAACTCATGTATGAAAACTTAACAAGAATGGACAAAGCCACAAAAACATTGAATGGGTGAAGTTAATTGATTGTGAGTATTCATGAAAGTAGGGTCAAAGTATGATTAAGATTAATTCAAAGAAGTATTATGAAATGGAGTTGGAAAAAAGTCAAGGACTTGGGTCCAGGTTTTTAATTTGAAAAGCATGAAGATGTTTGCACAATATCTATCTCAAGTTTGAAAGTAATGTGTGAAAAGGTCTAGGACATAATGGGAATGAATGGATGAAAATGGATTGTAAAACTTCTTAGGAGGTTCACCTCTTGAAATCATATAGAAGATGATTCAAGTGTGTCCTTTGGAATGGGTAATGAGCAATAACAAAATGAGCAAACAAATGATACCGGATGCCACTCAATGGTCTTACTCCAATCTCACAAACAAAAGGCGGATATCGGATACCAATAGATGGATTTACACCAATCTCCTAAAACAGAAATGGATATCAGAGGCCACTCAATGGACTTACACTAATCTCCTCAACAAAGAAATGAAAAGTGGATACCGGATGCCAATCTATCTGGACTTATACCAATCTCCAACAACAAAGACAACATTTGGATGTCAAATGCCAATCTATCTGGGCTTACTCTAATCTCCAACATATGATCATAGGAATACAAATGCCAAATTACACGGACTTACAATTGTATCCTCACATACAATCAAACAATGCAACATATGATCACAGGAAAGCAAATGCCAACTTACAGGGACTTACAATTGCATCCTCTCATACAATCAAGCAATGCAACATATGATCACAGGAAAGCAAATGCCAACTTACAGGGACTTACAATTGCATCCTCTCATACAATCAAATAGAAGCAAATCATGAATGTCAGATGCCAATTTATCTGGGCTTACTCTAACCTCCACAGTATGGTCCTGGGAATACAAATGCCACATCACAGGGACTTATAATTGCATCCTCTCATACAATCAAGTAAATGCCTCAAGCAAAGATAAGATGAGTGGCCAATGAAATGGTCTTACAACTCACTTCCATATCATAGAAACAAAGGCCAAAGGAATGGTCTTACAATTGTTCTCAATGGGGAAATCAACAATGATAATGTCACAAAGACAAATGAGATGATCATGCACTAATGAGCAATTAATGATGATAAATGCATAGAGCATACAAGCAAACATGTGCATATGAAGCAAACAATCAGACAATGAAATCATTCAGCACACACTATAACCAAACAATTGGGCTCACACAAAAGGGTTAAGCATTGAAGCCAACTGGAATAGGGTCAATGGTGCTCTTAACCTTGCCATTGAGGGGCTAAGGTGAAGCAGATGAAAGGATATGAGGGGTGTGCCTCATTGCTCTTATCCCTGGTCAGGGAGAGCATTGAATATCAGAAGGTGTGGGAGTTCAGAAAGATGGAACTCTCTCCACAAGTTAGACTCTATAGATCTTGGGTTTGTATCTCAATGCTACAACCATGTAATGGGAGCAAGGAGAAGACTCACAGAATAGTAGAAGATAGGTTACATATCTCTTTGATCTACCAATTGCCTTATTAAAAGGACTTTTCCTGCTTGTGACAAATGTAAACACACACAAGCATTGCCTCTTAAGGAGGACTTCAGACAGTTGCCTGGCCAAGTAACAGGCCAGGTCTTCCAGACTACATGAAGAAAAGGGGGTATACCTCAATGCAAATTGCTATTAAGCAAAGCAAAGCAAGTTCTTAAGAACTAAGAAACTAAAGGTACCAAATCTGCAAAGCAGTGTCAATTCAAGTGTTGTTTGGTTGTTTTGTGATGAAACAGATGAAGCTTCAGGTTTGCTTTGATGAATGGTCAAAGGATTTCAGCTTAGCAATGTTGGAAATAGCTCAAAACTGAATCTGCCATGACAATGCTCTTCAATGGAACAGTGCTTGCTTTTGCTTACAGTTGTGATATCATCCTTGCAAATGCTTCCAAATGATTGATATATCATGAAACAAAACAATCCAGCTCGGGCTCCTTGCAGTTTTTTGGCAGAAAATTCAAAATGAAGGAAATGGTGGTTTTGAGAGCAAGTGATTTTCTGTTAGTGTGAGAGTGGCTGCTAGGGTTCTCTTCAGCAGAAAATGTGATATATGTATGTTGTTTAGTGAGCTAAGCATGATTAGTTTAGTGGTAATTGGCATTTTGCAAAATGAAGGTGTTTTGGACAAATTGTGAAATTCCACTCAAATGACATGGCCATGGCTTACAGCTGCGAAAATGGGCCTCTAACATATCCAAAATGCAATTTCTGGTCATTTTCAAATGGTAGGAGGTGTTGGAATTGGTTAATTTGGAAAGTCATTTTTCAACCTCACTTGAATTAATTCATGCTAGTTCAAAAATGCCATTTTGATTGGTGAGTTTTTGGTAAATGATGATGACATATTTGGAAAGAGGGGATCAAATGTGACTTGTTGCAAAAAACCCCACCCAATTTGGCCAAATGGTTTGAGAGATATGGCCTTTTGAAGTTCAAAAATTTCTGAGAATGATTTGATCATAACTTGCCAACCATACATGGGAATTGAGTGTTCTTGGACTTTTTGGAAATGGGAGAACAAGATCTTCAACTTTCATGTTGGGCAAAAATTCATTTGAAGCTTGTATGATGATGTAAGTTGAGGATCAAGAAGTTTCCATTTTTGGCAAATTCCAATTACAGGTCAACTTTCTATTTTGGGAAATTTCTTGTTTGACTTCAAATTCTTCCATGATGATGTTTGACATGATATATGAGGCTTATATGGACATCAATGAGATCTCTCAGACCAATTCCCACCATCAAATCACTGATTAAATGTACAGTTGACCAAAGGTTGACTTTCTAGGGTTTTGCTTGACTGAACCATCTTCTGATGAATTCCAAACCCTAATTCCTTGAGATCTTGATTCCAAATGATAACACAACATATATGAACTCTTGATTATTGATCATGGTTCCCAAATTCTTCAAGAATGGCCACCATCCACTGTTTAATGGCTGATTTGACTGTTTGACTGATGATTGCTTCATCTGCAAGTAACATGGTTAGATGACAATATTTTTGTACTTTTGGTTAATAAACATATGAAAGGCCATGATATACAAAGCAAAGCATGCTTGGTGATCAAGAACCACACTCACAAGATAACCTACCCACTAGGAGGGAAGCTAGGGCATGCAATGATCCTTGAGGCCATGATATGATATGGTATGGGCCATGAGGGATCTTAGGGCCAAAATTGGGGTCTTACAGATGCCCCTATTTAAGGTCATTCTAGCCGGAGAAGTGAAGTTTAGAAATCTTCATCTCGACGCGGTAGAATGGGCTTAAATAACAGTGATGAGACAAATTTTGGTCCCTAAGAGACCTCATGATGTAAATGTATGCATGCAAAAGACACAAATTCTGTGGGGAATATAGTTCACACAGAAGAAAAGACGATCCATCGGAGCAATATACTCACCAGGAACAGAGACTCTAACAAGACTCTTGTTGGGGATAGTAAGAGAAGAAGAAATGTGTGAACAAGACACGACTCTGATTAGAAGAACAGAAAACAGACTGGAGACCTCACTGGGGAAAAGAATTCCAAAGGAAAATAAATCCATTGGAAAGACACAAGCTGATTCCTGGGGAAAAGCAACAGGAAACATCAATGAGGAAGTACCAAAGAAATGAGATGTTACCGGTATAAGGGTAACAAGCTCAGGAAGAATGAATATCTAAGACCGGTATAAGGGTGAGAGATATCAATCAACCGAACATCTGAGAAAGACCTGAAAAAGGTACATAAACTCAGGAAAATCTGACTCCACAAGGGACCGAGGTCATAATAGGGAGCAGAAAGGAAGGAACACCAGGGATACCGAGGTATATAATAGGTGACCGACCGAAACGTGAATTGGTATATATGCCAAGACACTCATCATCCGAAAGGAGGGCTTTGAAAAAAGGAAATCGACTTACAGGATGGACATTCGAATCCACAACGGGAAAACGAATCTTACTCAACTGGGGACACAAACCCAAAGAGTGCATGAGATATAATATCCATTACCGGCAGACCGTGGATAAGAAAACTCGCATGAGATATATTATCTATTACCGTCAGAACGTAGATAATAAACTCGCATGGTAAGAAACACTAGAGATACCGGTTACTGGGTATATAATAGGTGATCTACCGAAAACGTGAATTGGTATATATGCCAAAACACTCATCATCCTGAAGAGAGCGAAAGCAAACTTGTTTATAGGATGGATATTCGATTCCACAAAGAATACGAATCTTACTCAACTGGGGACACAAATCCAAAGAGTGCATGAGATATAATATCCATTACCGGCAGACCGTGGATAAGAATACTCGCATGAGATTTATTATCTATTACCGTCATAACGTAGATAATAAACTCGCATGGTAAGAAACACCAGAGATACCGAAGTATATAATAGGTGATCTACCGAAAACGTGAGTTGGTATATATGCCAAAACACTCATCATCCAGAACACAAACGGGTTAAAGGATGGATATTCGATTCTACAAAGAATACAAATCTTACTCGACTGGGGAATATCAACAAAGGACTCCAACTAAAGAGCGCATGAGACATATTATTCATTACCGGCAGACCGTGAATAATATACTCGAAAGGAAAAGACACCAGAGATACCGAAGTATATAATAGGTGACTAACCAAAAAGAGAGACAATCGATACCAAGCATCCGGGTAAACGAAAGACAACTCAAAGGGATAAATTGCAAGCATCCGACAATTATCCGACAACACAGAAATATTCGATTCCACAAAGGGAAATAACGAATCTTACTCAACAAAGAAAACACAAAAGGCTTCGACTGAAGAGTGCATGAGATATATTATTCATTACCGGCAGACCGTGAATAATACACTCGCATGGAAGATTATCCACAACCGGTTACTGGGTTAATAAAGGATAAATCAACCGAAAAGAAAGGCATCGGGATACCAAACTAGGTATATAATGATGACCAGTCAAAGGGAGCAACAGACATTACCAACAAAGGGGGTAAATGAAAGAAGACTCGCTGGGATGCATTGATGACAATCAATGATCCGGGGAACACAATCACTGACAAAAGGTGAAAGGATCCGCTGGGGGTAAAATTGCTAGCATACGGCAGTTATCCACAAAAGACTTGCTGGGGATATAAGTGCTTATCTGAGCAACTTATCCAAGCGAAGGAAAAATCAACATCAAACATTAGATGAAGATAAACCACAAAGAGGGGATTACATCTACCAAAAGAAATTGGATAGAAAACCACAGAAGAGTAACTGTCATCGGTTGGGATGAACAACAAAGTTAACTCTGCAAATGGAGAAAACAGGGTTTATAACTACCGATTTGTAGGTAGAAAAACCGCAAAGATAGGACTTACGACTGCTGGTTTGTAGGCAGAGGGCCAAACTCTGGTGGGGATAACCACAAAATTAGGGTTTACATCTACCGAATACGGGGTAGAAGACCAACAACTCTGCGTGGGGATAGAAAAAATCACAAATCCGCACGGGAAACCAAGATAGGGTTTATAACAAACCACAAACTGCTGGAGAGCAGGAAAATAGGATTTACAACTACCGACTGTTAGGTAGAAAACCAAAACTCTGGCTGGGGAATAAAAGGTGTATAACCACAAATTCGGTCAAGAAAGCCAGGAAAAATAGGACTTATAACTACCGGTATGAGGGTAGAGGCCCAAAACTACTCCGCTGGGGAACAACCCACTGGGAAGCACAAGACATTTGACAAATAGCCAATTCGGGAATAATCCGAAAAGACGGACTGAATCAAGACATGTCCTAATGAGGATGTAACTCAAATAGGAAAATCCATCCCAATATATGTGTTGGGAGGAAACGGAAGAAACCGTCATCCACGAGGATATATCTCGGTGGGGAACTGCAGAAGGAAAGGCAACATTTTCTGCTTATGGGGCTGACTCTATATGGAGAGATTTTAACACCCGACATCTGCTTTGGGAAGATCTATAAAGAGATCTATATCACCCGTTGCAGGAGACACGACAAACAAAAGATATATGGCGAAAAATGCAACATGAATATCTGAATGTTTATGAGTATGCATGAATATGCGTGATTTATGTTTGATGAATGCTGACAAAATAGACAATTCTAACACAACAGGTCCAGGAATCAAACGCCCGGTATTATACTTCCAGGGGAAAAACCAGCTGGAGAGCCAATCTGCGGAGATCTATATGCTGTCAAGCAAAGATCTGCGGGTACTGCTGAAGAAGCAGAGGATCAGAGATATCAGGAAACAACCCAATCCAGGTACAGAAAGTCACAACGGGCAAAGCAGCCACCAAGACAAATCTGTTGGAGAACAAGAGAAAACCCAAGATATCTGCAGGGGATCCCAGTGTCAACTGAGAAATAAAAAAGTGCGTTGTACGAACACAAACTGTTGTAGAAGCAAACTCCACATAACTCCGCTGGGGAACAACCCACTGAGGGAGAATGTACCACACAAGTAGATTCTGCAACAAACCACTCTACTTGGGGAGAATACACATAGCAAACTGATCACAACAAGTAGATTCTGCAATATAAGCCACTCTACTGGGGATCACAAACAGTCAGGAAATCAATCCGTTCACTGGAGGCCAAAGCCATCATCCGACCATATTGGGGATTGAAGGAGTATTCAACAGGCAAAAACTGCCTCAACAAACACTCTGCAGACTATGCTGAGGAAAAGATGGATGCAATACGGGGATGTCAACCCAAATCAACCACTGAGTAGGAAAATAAATCCTGCTCTGCTGAAGAGAAAAATAAGCACTCTGATGGAGGGATAGCAACAATTCCGCAGACGCCTTCGCCAGGGAAAAGGTAAAGTACCGGGTATCAAACCGCTGACTTACCGAGTCTTTAAAAAGAAAGCGATCATGCTGAGGAAACAGACAATTCCGCTGGCAACTGCACTGGGAAGAGTGACAACAACTCTGCTCGCGACTCCGATGGGGATATCAATAACAGCTCTACTCGTGACTGTGCTGAGGAGACAAATAAGGTCTGGGGCAGGCGACCCACTGGAGAAAGTGACGGGGCACCAAGATGACAAACCAATCAACCGTCGAAACTCACAAGGAAACACCCATGCTGGGGAAAACTGCTGCTGGAGAAAACGAAGTCTTCAACAACACTCTGCTTGCGACTATACTGGGGAACAACCCCACCAACAACTCTGTTTGAGGAACAACCCCAACAAAGATCTGAAGAAAGAAGATACAACCAAACCAGGAATATGAACGAATGTCTTACCTGTTGGAAATCATGCCACCCTCGGGAGAGCACTGAGATATTCTTGAGTATCCTTTCAATATTGTGAATGTTCACTTTGTTTAAAATAATATTTTTGAAAAATTTGATTTGTTCAAAACAATGACATTTTATCAATTTAAAACATGCAAAACATTTGTTGAATTGAAACAAATAAGAGTGCAAATAATTGGATAAAAAGCTCAAATTGATTTGATGGAATGGTAGCCTGCAAATGGAAAGACCCCATAGATCTGTACAAATTTGAAATCAGTGATATATATTGGAAGAGGGCTACATTGAACATAATGATCCTTTCTCTACCAATTTGAATCTCGATGTATCCGAAGCTTCGGTTGACGACGAATCGAGAATCTTCTGACGAAATGACGACTGTAGAACAAAAAGTCTTGTCAGGATGCAGTCATTTGCCAAATCCCTAATTTTTGCCTAGATTGCCCTAGGGTGAGGTACTCAATCTAGCGGGATGCAAATATTTTTCTTTTTTTCAAGTCTCTAATTTTTGCCTGGATTACCCTTGCGGGTTCTCCACCGAGACGCTCATTTTTGCCTAAGCCGCCCTTTCGGGTTTTCAACTTAGCGAGCTATTCTGTTTTTCATTTGCATATACTTTTTTTTAGGCAAAGTATCTCTTGACTGCATCTGAATTCACAGGACGAGTAAAATCCTCCCCATCCATTGTTGTAAGCATCAAAGCACCGCCTGAAAAGGCTCTCTTAACAACATATGGACCCTCGTAGTTTGGAGTCCACTTGCCCCTAGAATCGGGCGCGAAAGACAAAACTTTCTTGAGCACGAGGTCACCTTCTCGGAACACACGAGGCTTGACCTTCTTATCGAATGCTTTCTTCATTCTCTGCTGATATAACTGACCATGGCACATGGCAGTTAATCGCTTCTCTTCGATCAAATTTAGTTGGTCGTAACGACTCTGAATCCATTCAGCATCAGTCAACTAGGGACTTGAGGGTATACTTTTTTTCTTTTTTCTTTTGAAAAATTTTGAAAAAAAATTTCCTGATTTTTTTGATTTTTTCATCTTTTTCACCCTCTTTTTTTTTTTATTGCATTTGCAATGCCCCAGTTTGACTGTTTTGCGGATTCTTGTAATACAGCTGAATGATCTGCTTTTCATTGCTCAAGAAGGATAGGAAATCTCATCAGGAATCCCCTTCAACATCATCTTCCTCTGCTCCGAATACAAAGAATTCAAGATTGGGAGATGGCGTTGGATCATTATGTTCAATGGGTTTAGAAATCCCTGCATAATGATTCTGGATAATGAAAAGCTTTTGAATTTAAACAAGCAAATCATTTATGCAGATGAAAAGATTGTTTTCTTGTTTTTCAGGGTTTTTTGTGATCACTGATTTCATGCAAAAGCAAAAAGTGAAAACAAATGGAAAAACAAATGTTTAACAATGCATTAATTGAATGAAAACATCATTGTATATAAATGCTGCCAACAATGTCATCACTTATCCTTTTGGCATGGGAGAAGGGTTTTAAACAAAGTGAAGCAAATCACGCTGACTTATGAATGACCGTAGGAACATCTACAGCGACCCAATTGTGGCAGACACCACCGGGTATGATGAAATTGTTCAGATCTTCTGCATCCTCTTCCAAGATGGCAGCAGCTTCTTCTTCAGGTTGATCGTCATGGATGAATCCTCCACTTGTGAACAAACCTTGCTCATTACATGCCCCAGAACAGTAGCCAATGCCAGCCCGGGATTGGTTAACCAGGAATAAATCCATCAACAGTACTAAGTCTGGCAAAATCCTCCTCGAGTTCACAATTCTCTTGCTCAGGATGATCCATCAATCTGGCAGAATCGGCTCTGGTATAGTACCGGCAAAGTGCGTCTTCAAAATAAATGAAGATCGCAGGGTCAGACCACAGGACGGGAGACCGGAATAAAACACCCGCTTATGCAAATGATGCATGAAGTGTTTGTGCATATGCTTGTTTTTATATCAAAGGAACCCGAGGGTTTTATTTGCAAACTTTGAAATATTTAAGCATTTTGATCATACATGAGAATATCTCATCAGATATATCAGGTGAAAAAATTTTCCCGGTTTTTTCATGTTTGAGAATTTTTTGCAAATAAACTCCTTTGAGTTCCTTGAAAATTTTCTTTTTTTCTGATGACATGGATGCAGATGAATGTATGAATGCATGAATGCAACAATCACACTCAAGGATCAAGCAAGGCACACCAGACAAAGGTCGTGGGAAAGCTCGTTGTATCCCTAATATCAATCATCCATTTTGGTGGATTTAGGTTTTCACCTTATCGACACCCAAGTTCCATTGATATTAACGGTACATGAACCGGCTCTAACATCCTTAATATCAACCATCCGTTTTGGGGGATTTAGTTTTTTACACCTGATCAACACCCAGGTTCCATTGATATTAAGGGTGTCTGAACGACTCAACCACGAATCACGGGTTTGCTGAGAGTCACGAGCATGGAGTCTCGGTTAAGAACCACCCAAAGGGAGTGTACTAGGGTTTAAACCTGCCAGACATGTTCTATCAGAGGTTCCCATAATCATCGTTCCATCTTTCAAATATTATCGGAGGAACGAATACTCGTATTCCAAGAATATTCTCAAGAGAAACTCTTATGAGTGTAGTATCGCGTAACAATCGCATCAGAACTTACATCTGAACGACCTCCGCACTACGTTCCTAAAAATAGGCCAAGATGGGTTTGGTAAACTAAGGTCCTTGGCTTCTGCGGCACATGATTGAAAGAATAATGCCTAACCACAAATGACTTGTGTGACATTATTAATCCAACATGACCTCCACCAAGTGAATGGACTCGCAAGTCAACTGGCTAAGGAATACTCCACACCAGTCAACAAGACTATGCCATTCTCCTATCCTAGAGTGCACTCGAGTTCGGGTACAGAACTCATCTCACAGATCACCAAAGCAAACAGCAATTGTATATCAAGCAATTCAAACATTTCAATCAATACAGTTATCCCAAATTGTACAAAAATATGTCATATAACAAATAATAATATATCACAACAAGGGTGAAAAGTAGGCAATACCACCAAGGATCGATGCATTCCCCAGCAGAGTCGCCACTTTTCTGTAGCGATGTATTCGTCGCTATATGATTTATCGATTAAATCATAAGCAAAGCATACAATGAATTCGAGTCGCCACCGCACTTTTATTTATCCAAAGGACTGGCTAAAAAGCGAACAAAAGCCTAAGAAGTTTTACGCGTAGAAAACTAATAAAAAGATCAGAGAGTCTGGGTAAGGGGTAAATTACGCAATGGGAAGGTGTTAGGCACCCACTACGTCCTAGGTACTCCTAGGGAGCCCTTTTCACACTTGTTGTATAAAATTTGTTATTTGTCATGACATAAGTATTGTGCAAACATGATTGGGATGATGAGAAAAGAATATACAATTTTTATTATTGGGTTTGAACGGATGAACCCGCTGCCTACATACCTTCCGTCAAAGGTAAGGATCAAAACGCCGTAGTTCGGCTAAAAGATTTCCAAAAGTTAGTGGATTCAATTTTAAACACAAGCCCTAAGGTCTTACGTTATCCACGAGAGAAAACTCAACCTTATACAAACAACGAGTCCACCATGTGAGAAAGGCTTCAACTTGCTAGTGAGGGGTTAACCCTATAATAAGCAAGGAAGACTTATAATTCAATCAACTAAGGACAAATAGGTGAGATTGACATCAACCAACTAAGATAAATCAAACCTATAACTCATGTATGAAAACTTAACAAGAATGGACAAAGCCACAAAAACATTGAATGGGTGAAGTTAATTGATTGTGAGTATTCATGAAAGTAGGGTCAAAGTATGATTAAGATTAATTCAAAGAAGTATTATGAAATGGAGTTGGAAAAAAGTCAAGGACTTGGGTCCAGGTTTTTAATTTGAAAAGCATGAAGATGTTTGCACAATATCTATCTCAAGTTTGAAAGTAATGTGTGAAAAGGTCTAGGACATAATGGGAATGAATGGATGAAAATGGATTGTAAAACTTCTTAGGAGGTTCACCTCTTGAAATCATATAGAAGATGATTCAAGTGTGTCCTTTGGAATGGGTAATGAGCAATAACAAAATGAGCAAACAAATGATACCGGATGCCACTCAATGGTCTTACTCCAATCTCACAAACAAAAGGCGGATATCGGATACCAATAGATGGATTTACACCAATCTCCTAAAACAGAAATGGATATCAGAGGCCACTCAATGGACTTACACTAATCTCCTCAACAAAGAAATGAAAAGTGGATACCGGATGCCAATCTATCTGGACTTATACCAATCTCCAACAACAAAGACAACATTTGGATGTCAAATGCCAATCTATCTGGGCTTACTCTAATCTCCAACATATGATCATAGGAATACAAATGCCAAATTACACGGACTTACAATTGTATCCTCACATACAATCAAACAATGCAACATATGATCACAGGAAAGCAAATGCCAACTTACAGGGACTTACAATTGCATCCTCTCATACAATCAAGCAATGCAACATATGATCACAGGAAAGCAAATGCCAACTTACAGGGACTTACAATTGCATCCTCTCATACAATCAAACAGAAGCAAATCATGAATGTCAGATGCCAATTTATCTGGGCTTACTCTAACCTCCACAGTATGGTCCTGGGAATACAAATGCCACATCACAGGGACTTATAATTGCATCCTCTCATACAATCAAGTAAATGCCTCAAGCAAAGATAAGATGAGTGGCCAATGAAATGGTCTTACAACTCACTTCCATATCATAGAAACAAAGGCCAAAGGAATGGTCTTACAATTGTTCTCAATGGGGAAATCAACAATGATAATGTCACAAAGACAAATGAGATGATCATGCACTAATGAGCAATTAATGATGATAAATGCATAGAGCATACAAGCAAACATGTGCATATGAAGCAAACAATCAGACAATGAAATCATTCAGCACACACTATAACCAAACAATTGGGCTCACACAAAAGGGTTAGGCATTGAAGCCAACTGGAATAGGGTCAATGGTGCTCTTAACCTTGCCATTGAGGGGCTAAGGTGAAGCAGATGAAAGGATATGAGGGGTGTGCCTCATTGCTCTTATCCCTGGTCAGGGAGAGCATTGAATATCAGAAGGTGTGGGAGTTCAGAAAGATGGAACTCTCTCCACAAGTTAGACTCTATAGATCTTGGGTTTGTATCTCAATGCTACAACCATGTAATGGGAGCAAGGAGAAGACTCACAGAATAGTAGAAGATAGGTTACATATCTCTTTGATCTACCAATTGCCTTATTAAAAGGACTTTTCCTGCTTGTGACAAATGTAAACACACACAAGCATTGCCTCTTAAGGAGGACTTCAGACAGTTGCCTGGCCAAGTAACAGGCCAGGTCTTCCAGACTACATGAAGAAAAGGGGGTATACCTCAATGCAAATTGCTATTAAGCAAAGCAAAGCAAGTTCTTAAGAACTAAGAAACTAAAGGTACCAAATCTGCAAAGCAGTGTCAATTCAAGTGTTGTTTGGTTGTTTTGTGATGAAACAAATGAAGCTTCAGGTTTGCTTTGATGAATGGTCAAAGGATTTCAGCTTAGCAATGTTGGAAATAGCTCAAAACTGAATCTGCCATGACAATGCTCTTCAATGGAACAGTGCTTGCTTTTGCTTACAGTTGTGATATCATCCTTGCAAATGCTTCCAAATGATTGATATATCATGAAACAAAACAATCCAGCTCGGGCTCCTTGCAGTTTTTTGGCAGAAAATTCAAAATGAAGGAAATGGTGGTTTTGAGAGCAAGTGATTTTCTGTTAGTGTGAGAGTGGCTGCTAGGGTTCTCTTCAGCAGAAAATGTGATATATGTATGTTGTTTAGTGAGCTAAGCATGATTAGTTTAGTGGTAATTGGCATTTTGCAAAATGAAGGTGTTTTGGACAAATTGTGAAATTCCACTCAAATGACATGGCCATGGCTTACAGCTGCGAAAATGGGCCTCTAACATATCCAAAATGCAATTTCTGGTCATTTTCAAATGGTAGGAGGTGTTGGAATTGGTTAATTTGGAAAGTCATTTTTCAACCTCACTTGAATTAATTCATGCTAGTTCAAAAATGCCATTTTGATTGGTGAGTTTTTGGTAAATGATGATGACATATTTGGAAAGAGGGGATCAAATGTGACTTGTTGCAAAAACCCCACCCAATTTGGCCAAATGGTTTGAGAGATATGGCCTTTTGAAGTTCAAAAATTTCTGAGAATGATTTGATCATAACTTGCCAACCATACATGGGAATTGAGTGTTCTTGGACTTTTTGGAAATGGGAGAACAAGATCTTCAACTTTCATGTTGGGAAAAAATTCATTTGAAGCTTGTATGATGATGTAAGTTGAGGATCAAGAAGTTTCCATTTTTGGCAAATTCCAATTACAGGTCAACTTTCTATTTTGGGAAATTTCTTGTTTGACTTCAAATTCTTCCATGATGATGTTTGACATGATATATGAGGCTTATATGGACATAAATGAGATCTCTCAGACCAATTCCCACCATCAAATCACTGATTAAATGTACAGTTGACCAAAGGTTGACTTTCTAGGGTTTTGCTTGACTGAACCATCTTCTGATGAATTCCCAACCCTAATTCCTTGAGATCTTGATTCCAAATGATAACACAACATATATGAACTCTTGATTATTGATCATGGTTCCCAAATTCTTCAAGAATGGCCACCATCCACTATTTAATGGCTGATTTGACTGTTTGACTGATGATTGCTTCATCTGCAAGTAACATGGTTAGATGACAATATTTTTGTACTTTTGGTTAATAAACATATGAAAGGCCATGATATACAAAGCAAAGCATGCTTGGTGATCAAGAACCACACTCACAAGATAACCTACCCACTAGGAGGGAAGCTAGGGCATGCAATGATCCTTGAGGCCATGATATGATATGGTATGGGCCATGAGGGATCTTAGGGCCAAAATTGGGGTCTTACAATTATCCTCAGGAAACATATCTTTCAAAAGGGCTAATAACTCTGTGAAACTTTTATCCGACCATCCATTGCCCGCCTTTAAGTTGTACAACTTTAATACCGCAGACAATCTTGTGAATTTAGTGCAACCATCATACAAAGGTTTCTCTGCATCACTTACCAACCTCTCAAACATTTCGGGACAATCCTTAAGATCTCCTTCAAGTGCTTCTGCAATCTCTTCAACTCGATCACAATCGTATGTATCTGCGCCACTATAGTTTGAGGCATAGGTCATACTATCCCCCGGTTCAACATTCTCGTTACTTTTCTCACCATGCAAATTCCAACATGTATAACTTCGATCAATTCCATGCCTCATTAGATGCGATGTCAACTGAACTGCGTCAAACCGTTTCCCATAACAACAACCCAAGCAAGGACATATCATTCTACTGGGGTCTTCGGCGTGCGCAACGGCAAACTTAACGAATTTTGATACCCCATTCTCGTACTCTCTCGACAATCGATTGGAAGACATCCATGTATTATCCATTACTAATTAGAATAAACAAAAAACAATTTCAGAAGAGAAACCAAAAATGGGATGAGACAAAACAATTTCGCTTTATTGAGTTAGTCTCTGTGCAGGGCATTCATGTCTCCAACAACAACCCAAAACCAAAACAATTTTGGTTTATTGAGTTAGTTTCTCAACATTTTCAGATATCTCTGACTTCAATAGCATGAGAATGTATGAACCATGCATTAAGCATTAGTGGTATGCACTAATTTGTAGCATAGTTATATATCATCATATAGTTTTTACAAAAGATAAACATTGACTAGAAAATATATATGTAGAATTGTATAATGGTCTAACTGAAAGCTAACAGAAGAATAGTCGACTCTAATTTACTCTATCAAATAACATCCATACCTAAACTTCTTAAGTTACTAGCTACGCTATGTATGCTAGAATAAATACACTCATAAGCTGCATAGTGTACCTTTGATTGGTAGAAGGTGTTTTAGATATTGTTGCCTCCTTTTTCTACATCGAGAAACAAATGGAACAGTTGGTGAAATTTAACCCATAATGCCTAGTCTCCATTGCTAGAATTGCAACACAATAATTATTGTTGAGAATACTCAATAAATGTATGAACCAAGAAAAATGAAACCAAAAATGAACAATAGCGAACGTCAGAAGAGAAACCAAGTAATATGAAGATTAGAAAAATACCTATGGTATCAAAATCGAACAGCTAACAACGAATTAATAGAAGGAGGAAACGTCGTAGATCTAACAGAGGTGGAAGGAGAACGCCTTAGAAGTAGCGAAAATCGTAGCAGTGAGAACCCTAACGTGAAAAAGAACGAAAATAACAGAGAGTGAAATAACAAAACGCGCAGTATGTTATAATTTTAATGTTTACTGAAGGGGACCTTAGAGGGCGCTTGTGGAAAAAGCGCCCTGTATTGTTGTCCCTCTATCTCCTCCTTATTTTTTCGCTTCACCTTAGAGGGCGCTTTATTACAAAAGCGCTCTCTAAAGTGCGCTGTCTATTCCAGTTGTTCGCTCCTTATTTTTTCGCTTCACTTTAGAGTGCGCTTTTGTAATAAAGCGCCCTCTAAGGTGCGTTGTCTATTCCAGTTTTTGGCATAGTGTTGGAGAAGCTTAGATTGTTATTAGGTTAGCTTAGGTTCTCTCATTGGCTTGGGAGAACAATTGCGCTATGGGCCATAACTGTTTCATTATGTATGTTGGTGCATGTGTATGTATGTTGATGCATGTGAATATATGTTGATGCATGTGAGAGACGATTTATATGATAATTAAGCCGGTGAGATCAGAACAATTGCAATTCCCTCAAACTAAAATATTAAGTTTATGCTTTCCAAGTCTTAGCACTCATCAAGACTAGTATCGGATAATGTAGGTTTCGCCTACGCGAGGTGCATGTTCTATATTAGTAAGGTGCGATGGGATAATTGTAATATCCAACTGCTAAGACAATGGGTAAAACTTAACTAAACAAATTATAATAATATTATATATGTTTGCTTTCCAAGTTTTAGCACTCATCAAGACTGGTATCGAATAATGTAGGTTTCGCCTACGCGAGGTGCATGTTTTGTATTAGTTAAGGTGCGATGGGATAATTGTAATATCCAACTACTAAAACGATGAGTCAAACTTAATTATAATTTTATTATATATGTTTAGAAGCAAGAATTGGGAATAATCCATATGATGGATTGGAATAAGGAGTTATTCACCCAACTGAAATTTTCGAGAATTGTATGAGATACAATTGGAAGGAGTTCCTACCTAAATAACCTAGTTTTGTGTAATCCGCCTACGCAGACTTAGAACGAAGTGAAATATGGATCTCGACCCACTAGAAAATCTTCCAACGGGATTTTCCGAATCAGATGATGATGGTCATTTGTTTTGAGTAAAATAGTGGGAGCATATTTAATTAAAGGCCTAATTAAATATGTCAATGATACTTATATTTTCATTAATCCTTGTGTAGATTACCATGACAGCGAACACCTCTAACAACATTTTGCGATCAATCCTTGATAAGGAAAAATTGTCTGGGACAAATTTTCTGGATTGGCATCGAAACCTGAGGATTGTCCTCAAACATGATAAAAAGCTGTATGTCTTGGAGACACCCGTTCCTGAAGAGGAACCTCCTAGTTCTGCACCTAAGGCAAAAAGAGATGCTTATAAGAAGCATGTCGATGATGCCAATGAAACTGCTTGTCTCATGCTAGCTACCATGAACTCAGAATTGCAAAAGCAACATGAGAACATGTCAGCGTTCGATATGATCGAACACCTGAAAATGCTCTATCAAGAGCAAGCAAGGCATGAGAGGTTTGAAGTTTCAAAAGCCCTTTTTCAAAGCAAGTTAGCTGAGGGAGCCCCTGTAGGTCCCCATGTACTCAAGATGATTGGGTATGTGGAAAACCTTGAGAGATTAGGTTTTCCCCTCGAAAAGGAACTTGCGACTGATTTGATCTTGCAATCGTTGCCAGATAGTTTCAGTCAATTCGTCCTAAATTTAAATATGATTGATATGGACAAATCTCTTCCTGAACTTCTCGCCATGTTAAGAACTGCCGAGCAGAATCTGAAGTCAAAAGGGAAGTCCATTCTGATGATCGGAAATGGAAAGAGACAGAACAAAAGGCCCACCAAGCAGGGTGATAAAGGGAAAGGCAAGGAAATTGCCAAACCCAGACCCACTATTGCTGCTTTGAAGCCTATTGGAGGCATAGCAAAGGCAGGCACCTGCTTCCATTGCGGTAAGACCGGACACTGGAAGAGAAACTGCCCAAAGTACCTGGAAGATACGAAGAATGGAGTAGAGACTTCAACTTCAGGTATTTTTGTTATTAAATAAATTTATCTACTTCTGCATCATGGGTATTAGATACTGGATGCGGTTCTCACATTTGTACAAATGTGCAGGGGCTGAAAAGGAGTAGAGATTTGGCAAAAGGTGAAGTTGACCTACGAGTTGGCAGTGGAGCAAAGGTTGCTGCTTTAGCCGTAGGATCTTATGTATTGACTTTACCTAGTGGTTTTATAATTCAGTTAGAGAACTGTTATTATGTACCTGCAATTAGCAGGAATATTATTTCCATTTCTTGTTTGGACAAGTTTGGTTTTTCATTTATAATAAAGAACAATTGTTGCTCAATTTATTTGAATGATATATTCTATGCTACTGCACAAATGAGCAATGGACTTTGTGTCCTTGATCTCGAAATGCCTATTAATAACATTAATACTAAAAGGGTGAAACCTAACGAGTTAAAACCAACTAGGTAAGAATATTAAAACTCTTCGATCAGATCGAGGTGGTGAGTATTTAAGCCTAGAGTTTGATGACCATCTGAAAGAGTGCGGGATCCTATCCCAGCTTACTCCTCCTGGAACACCCCAATGGAATGGTGTATCTGAGAGAAGAAATCGAACCCTGTTAGACATGGTCCGATCCATGATGAGTCACGCCGATCTTCCAAACTCCTTTTAGGGACATGCACTATTGACAACAGCTTACACACTTAACCGTGTTCCATCCAAAAGGTTGAGAAGACACCATATGAGATATGGAGTGGTAAGAAACCACATATGTCTTACATGAAGATTTGGGGTTGCGAAGTTTATGTGAAACAACAAATTTCAACTAAGCTTGAGCCCAAATCTGACAAATGCTTATTTGTGGGGTATCCTAAAGAAACAAGAGGATATTACTTCTACAATCCTTCTGAGGGCAAAGTGTTTGTCGCTCGAACTGGAGTTTTCCTAGAAAAGGATTTTATTTTCAAAGGAACCAGTGGGAGGAAAGTAGAGCTTGAAGAAATTCAAGAATCACAAAGCATCGACACACCTATGGAGGAATTGGAGCAGGAAACACAAGTAGTTGTGTAAGAGCAACCTGCTCAAGTAGAACAGGACCAGCGTAGGTCAGGCAGGATACGTCACCTACCTGAGATATATGGATCAAGGTGATGTATTACTCATGGATCAAGATGAGCCTGTGACCTACTCATGGAATCTTCGTTTTGATGAAACAATAAAACAATATGGATTCATCAAGAACGAAGACGAGCCTTGTGTCTAAAAGAAGGTTAGTGGGAGCATGATCGTATTCCTGGTATTATATGTAGATGACATATTACTTATTGGAAATGATATCCCTACCCTGCAACAAGTAAAGTCTTGGGTGGGGAAATGCTTTTCTACGAAGGACCTAGGTGAAGCATCCTATATATTAGGAATCATAATCTATAGAGATAGATCATAAAATGCTTGGCCTAAGTCAGAGTACATAGACAAGGTGCTGAGACGCTTTAATATGAATGATTCCAATGGTTATGTGTTTTGCTGAAATGGTGGCGCTGTGAGCTTGAAAAGTTCAAAGCAAGATACAGTTGCTGATTCTACAACCGAGGCCGAGTGTATTGCTGCCTCAAGTGCAGCAAAGGAAGCTGTTTGGATCAAAAAGTTCATTAGTGAACTTGGCATAGTCCCTAGCATTGTGGATCCCATTGGTCTCTATTATGATAACAATGATGCTATCGCACAAGCTAAGGAGCCTAGATCTCACCGACGATCCAAACACATACTTAGGTGTTATCATCTCATTCGAGAGATAATAGATAGAGGAGATGTGAAAATATGTAAAGTACCTACACTTGACAATATAGCTGACCCACTGACAAAGCCTCTTGCGCAGCAGAAGCATGATGGCCATGCTAGATCAATGGGCATAAGGGGTATGCCTGATTGGCTCTAGTGCTAGTGGGAGATTATTGGTGTAAGCCATAGAGGCCAATACTTTTGGTACTTGTATCGAATTATTTATTAATAATAAAAGGCATTTTCTTTATTATGGTTGATTAATAAAGTCCCTGGAATAGATAGTCCGTTTAATGTATTAAGTGCGACTTAATCATGAGAGCACATTAAACATAAGGACATTATTCTTAAAGTATCCGTAGTCGAGCTTTAGTGTGAAGTGGGATAACATTAAAGCATTAAGACTATTATGTTTGTAGACTGATGATCACATCTCATGGATCATGGATAAAGAGTTATCAAGTCTTAAACATAGGTATGAATATTAGGAGTAATATTTATACCAGATTGACCCGCTATGAGAATACTATATAGAAAGTTATGCAAAGTGTCATAAGTTATTCTCATGGTGATAATGGTGTATACCACTCTTCGACCTGAAACCACTATGGACCCTAGATGTAGAGTCGAATGCTTTATTGCTGATCCAACCTTGTCCGTAACTGGATAACCATAAAGACAGTTGATGGGTACTCCACAAAGCATGCTGAGGGACATGAGTGACCTAGATGGAATTTTCCCATCCTGCATAACAGGATAAATGTCTATGGGCCCAATATTGAACTGGACAAGGATGACACGGTCTATGCCTTGTGTTCAATAAAGACATAAGGGCAAAAGGGTAATTATACACATAAGTATTATCACAGAAGGTTTTGTCAGGTCACATGACATTTTCGTGTCTTGGGTAGCAGTGATGTGTTGCTAGATACCGCTCACTGTTTATTATGTTAAATGCGTGATTTAATATAATTGCCAACGTCACGAAAACCTACAGGGTCACACACAAAGGACGGATTGATGAGAGATAGAGTAACTAAGGAATACCGTAAGGTACGGTGCCCTTAAGTGAATTATAGAACATCGTAAGGTACGGTGTACTTGAGTAGAATACGAAATATGGTAAGGTACCATGGGCTTAAGTGATTTTGGGCATATTATAAGATATGGGCCAAAATACACTTAAGTGGGCTTTTTAGCTTGAAGCCCACACAAGTGGTTCTATAAATAGAACCCTTGTGCAGAAGCATTCATAGCGGTTGCATTATTTTCGTTTTCTCTCTCTCTCTCTCTCTCTCACTCAAAGCCTTCATTCATACCAACTAGCACTGAGATTGAAGGAACCCGTTCGTGTGGACTGAGTAGAGACGTTGTCATCGTTCAACGTTTGTGATCGCTTCGTGGATCTGCATCAAAGGTTTTGATCGTCACAAGAGATCTACACCAAAGGTTTCAATCGTCACAAGAGGTAAATATTCTATCACTGATCATGACCATTCGTAAGGATCTCTAAAGGAGAAAATTTTAATTTCCGCTGCGTTTTGGACCGCAATTCTCCTTCACCTTTCTCCAGCCAAAACCAAGTCGAAAAAGCCCGAAGATGTACTCCCTACCATACTGTCTAAATATGGGCCTTACAGGTTTCCCATGAACATGTCCCCCAGTTCATGTTCCAGCAAAGGAGGTTGTACTCTGGTCGCAAGCTCTCTCCATCGCTGAGCATATTCCTTGAAAGTCTCCTCAAACATCTGCGTCAAATTTTGCAAATGCATGCGATTGGGTTCCATATCAGTGTTGTACTAATAATGCTTCAGGAATGCTTCAACCATTTCCCTCCATGTGCGGATGTGGGTACCCTCTAGCTGTATGTACCAATCTAAGGATGCTCCACTTAATGAATCTTGAAAGAAATGC
Source organism: Lathyrus oleraceus (assembly GCF_024323335.1). Classification (NCBI taxonomy): domain Eukaryota; kingdom Viridiplantae; phylum Streptophyta; class Magnoliopsida; order Fabales; family Fabaceae; genus Lathyrus; species Lathyrus oleraceus. Next base: position 388,283,303 of record NC_066581.1, read on the forward strand.
ATCAATAGTAGTTCATCATATGAATAGGTGGCCATTTTTCGGCTATAAGCCTGAATGTGCATTGTTGGATCGCTGGCTCCTTTGTACTTTTCAAAGTCCGAGATCTTGAATTTAGCAGGGATAATCACACTAGGAACTAAACATATCTCTGCAGCATCGAGACCCAGAGCGTTTGTACTTTCCATTGTTCTTAGTTTTTCTTCAATTGCCTTAACCTTTTTTTCCACCTCATTAGCAGGAGGGGCAAAAGCTTCATACATGGATGCAGCCATTGGGCTGAAGAAAGCGTCTTGTTGGTCATCTATCTCAATAATAGATGGATTGAGAATAGCGCGAGGAACACTTCCTGGTGCACCCACTGGGATGTGAGCTAGAGTATTGTTAGGAGGAGAAGGTATCGGGTTCTCTACGATAAGAGGATGGGCAACCAAAATTGGATTGGAAGTGTGAGCACACTGATCCATTTCCTCTTGCATTTTGGCCATTATTTCCTGGCCTTGGGCAACGACTTGAATTATTTCCATTAGCTGTCTCATTTGAGATCTCACATGGGACACCTCTTCGCGTAGTGCGACCTAATTCGGCTCTAGTTGATCCATTACTGCTTGTAGGTGTTGGCTCATGTTATAATGATGTTGAGAAGTCAGTTTGTTGTTTTCTGATCAAAGAAGGGTGAACGATGAGTTTTTTGTTTTGTGTTTGAAAATGCAAATGATGCATGAATTTTTTGTTTTGTTTTTAATGCAAAGCTCTTTAGTTAATTGTGTTATTTAGTGCAAGAAATACTTGTAGCGGGGTATTCGTTACCTTTAGATTTATTGACTAAATCAAAAGTAAATCATACAAATCGAGTCGCCACCGCACTTCTATTTATCCAAGGGAAAGGTTAGAAAGCGAACAAAAACCAAGTAGTTTTATCAAATCAAAAACTAATAAAAATGTCAGAGATCGGGGTAAGGGGGTTGGTTATGCAATGGGAAGGTTTTAAGCACCCAAAACATCCTATGTACTCCTAGGGAGCCCTTTTCACAATTTGTTGTAAGGTAGGTTGGTATTTGTGAAAAATTATTTGTGCAAACATGATTGGGGAGATGAGAGAAGAATGTACAAATTATTTACAATTTTTGTGTTTGAATGGATAAACCCACTGCCTACGTACCATCTTAAAAAAGATTAGGATCAAAACCTCGTAGTTCAGGGTAAAAATCTCAAAACAAGTTGGTGAATTAATTGGTCGAAAGCCTTAAGGTCTTTTGTTATCAAAGGGAGAAAACTCAACCTAAAACCACAAATCCACCATGTGAGGATAGCTTCAACATGCTAGTGAGGGGTTAACCCTATAATAAGCATGGAAGTCTTATAGTCACTCACTAAGGATATAGGTGAGTATTATATCAACCTCAAGGATAACTCAAACCTAATAGCTAATGTTTATGAAAAGCTTTGGCAAAAGTGGCCATTAAAACCACAAAAACAATTGAGTGAGTTGTATTTACCAAATGAAAAGTATTTACAAAATATGGTCAAAGTTGACTTAAGGATTCAATTCAAAATAAGTGTTATGAAAAGAAGTTTGGAAAATCAAAAGCATAATGCTTAGGTTTCTAATGTTGAAAAACAAATGTTAATGTTTGCACAAAAGTTTTGGCTTGGGTTAGAGTGGAGGGAAGAAGAAGAATGGCTAAGTCCTAAGCATACAAAGATGAAGGAAGAGAAATAAAACCACAAATGGAGTTCCCTTCTTGAGATCATAGTGATGATCCAAGTAGCTCCCATCCTTTGGAATAAGCAAGCAAATAAGCAAATACTCAAGCAATCAAGCACACAATCAAACAAGCTCCTAGGAATCTTCCAATGGCTTTTGTATCTCTCACTTTGGATGCTCATGACAATGATTCTTCAATTAGGCTCAAGTTGGAATCCCTAGCACAAGAATACACACATCAAAAAGTTCCACAATGCAAACAAAGAATGGACAAGAGTGAGTTTAGAGATTAGGTCCTTTCAAAGTCTTCAACATTAAGCATTCTAAAGGCATAAGGCCTAGTTTCTCTTTGACATTTATAGCACTCTAAAGGCATGAGGTCTAGTTGCTCTTTGACTCCATTTTGCATAGGGAATGTCCTAAAGTCTAAGTCCTTTTATCCATTTGCATTTGGTTCAAAACAATCAACACAAAACAAGCACAATAGTATATAAACAATTATGTGCTCAAGTGAGCAAAAGACAAATTGCATTAACATAAACATGAGCTCAAGTGAGCAAAGGGAAAAAGCAAATGAATTATATGTACAAGATACTAAATTGCATGAAGTAAATTACAAAAATTAAATGACTTGAATTAGAAGTTAATGGTCAATAGTTAATGTTAGTGTGCCATAAGGCAATTTAGCGCTATGTTAAGCAATCGTAAGTGGACTAATGTAGTAGTCACACCTATCTGAGGCCGGTCAATAAAAATATAGGCAACAAACACAAGTTAGAGACCTTGACTAGTAAGGCAAGCTCCTACAACTTGCCATGCCAAAAGAACATGAGAATGATCTTGTATTGATTTAGGTTTTTTGCTTGATCAAGAAGCAACATATCCTTAATGCAAAGCCATTCACTTGATCTTTGATCAAGATGAATTAGATTTGAATCAAGGAAGGTTAAACCTCCTATACACCAAGGCTAACCACCAATCTTTAACTCATTGATCAAAAAAGAAAAAGATGAAGAAGAAGATGAATAAGAATGTACATTAATGGAAATTCAAATGAAGTAAGCAAAGTACATTGACCAAAGATAGATGGAATCAAGGTCAAACAATAGTAAACAGAAGCAAAGTGAAACTTAGAAGTCAAGAAACAAATAAAATATTTTTGGTATTTTTCAAAATTAAAATAATACTTGAATTAAAATAATCAATTGAAGGTCAAACTTCAAATCCATTTCAAATCAACTTTGAAAAGTCCAAATGGATCATCCTAAGTTCAACAAGGTCAAACAAAGTTTGACAAAAAATTTCAGCATTTTTAGAAACCAGAAACTATTTTTAATCAATTAAAAATGAATAAAAAATAACCTAATTGAACTAAAATCTCAAATAAATCTCAAATCAATTAATAAATTGATGAGAATATTTTTCATAGATTCATCATCATTCAAAGAGGTTAAGAAAATATTTTTGTATTTTTTGAATATTGGAAACTATTTAAAATGAATTAAAAATAACCAGAAAAGAGAAAATTCACAAAAAATATCAAATGACAAAATAAAAAATATTAAAAATCATTTTTAGAAACTAGAAATTAAAAGTGAAATAATGCAATTGGTCCCATATTTTTTGGAATTAAAATGAGAGAGTTATGATTTTTTGAAATAAAATGAAATAAAAGAAATAAAATGGATTAAATCAAAAAATAGAAAAAACCACGTGTGTTGGATGAGATCTCATTAATTGACCTGACACATCTAATGGTCCACAGGCGCACGCTCACCATGAGTCCAAGTCAATGAGAAACACCTTGCATTTAATAAAGTCATAAGATCTGATGGCTATGACATAAACTGGAGATCAGATCCAAGGGCTCACAATTGATCTGGCAAAGAGACGGTGGTGTACACCACTGTCTTCTTCGACGAGCTTGTATTTTTCGGCCAAAGTTGCAGACATGAAAACTCAACCAAATGAAGCGATCCTCATATCATTGGAAAGCTGGGGTGATGTACATCACCCCTGTACCATTGGTTTTCCTTCTAGATCTCCATAGGAAGAGAAATCAGAAGAGGAAAATAATGGAGTTCAAACTGAACTTGATGATTTTTCAAAATTAAAAGCACAATTCAAATGCCTCTGGTGAGAGGACTTCAGTCAAGCCAATAAACACAAGAAACAAGCAAGAATCAATGAGTTTCGAAGAAGAAAAGTTTGTGCATCAACCTTGGAAATGTGGATCTGTGAAGCACGATTCCTCTCAACTATTGATTGCAGTTTACTCTTAAGGTGAAGGTGAAGCAAGGCCAAGGAATTAGAGTCCAAAGAACAACCAAGAGGTTGAAATTTGGATCTGAAAATTGAAAGTGAAAGAGAGAAATTCCTTTATGTGAGGTTATGGATTCAATTTTGCAGCATATCAGGCGCCTTCAGGTTGGTTTATGATGATGGTATGCACCTATATTTATAGCAAATGCAAGCTACAAGCATGAGAATTATATGTGCATGAATGGTAAGGGCCTCCATGCATGGGCCTGTACAGGCGCATGGAGGGCCCAAATCCTATTGTCTTGGCAAGCTTAAGTCATTTTGATCTGAAATGGACGTGCAAATGTGAGGTATTTGGAGTGTGCAATGAGTTTCAACCAAGTTTCCATAATTGCACCAAAATCTTCCCCTCTTCGAAAATGCCTCTTCCAAAAATAAAACATGGCCTTGTGGGTAATGGTTGGAAAGGTATTGACATGAGGATCAATTGTTATGTTGAATAAAACTTCAATTGGAATTGGGAAATTAGTGAAAATTGGTCATAAAGTTCAAGGTGCAAAACATGTGCATGTGAAATTTTCCAAAATGGACCAACTTCAAGCCCTTCTGTTTCAATGATGCAAGCCTCAAATGACAAAACCTTCACCATCAAAGTTGTATATATTTTCAAGAAAATCAATTTGGACTCAAATTTTGAATCATTTGGGTTTTTGATGAAAAAGTTATGGGCACTTGAAGTTGGACTTTTTCACATTTCAATGCCTTTGGTCCAAAGTGACCTATAATGTTTTGCATTATCACATGTATTTATTTTAGTATTATGAAAATTTGTTAAACATAACAAATGAAGTATACATCTTAAAATTTCCAATGCATTTGATCCAAACTCAAAATCATAAAAAATGAGAGAGTTATGTCTTTGGGAAGTTGACCCAAAATTAGGGTTTCAGTCAAAATGACCTATAATGTTTTGAAATGGATGATGACCTTACAAGATTTAAATAAATTTTTGATGAACATGAGAGTTGTTCATATGGTTCTTAAGAACATTTTTTCTCCTGGGGTCATCTCCATTTGACAAACACATTAAAAGTTAGGTCTCAGTGGATTTCAAAATAGTCAGATGAATTGACTGATCAACTTCTCAAGTCCAAACCTCAAACCTTGATGAATTTATGATTGAGGACACTCAAATAAGTTCAAATATGCATGAAATTATGAATTAAATAACTTCCCTTGATTGTATTTGATCATGGGTTGAGGTTGCTTCATGAGCAAGGCACAGTTGATGCACAAATGAATTAGGGTTTCCTTGGGAAACAATCCTCAAGCCCTTTGGTTTTCTTTGATAAAATTGACAAATTGAGATACTTGGGAGGCATATATGATGATTGAGAGCTCTGTGAACCATTTTCATGCTTGCTTTCACCTTCACCCGACCATTCTTTAAGCATAGGGACCATCTAGGAGCTTTGGATCTTATGATTGCTCAAGCTACAAAACAAAAGATGTTAGTGACATATTTTTGTGCTTTTGGTTAGTAAACAAAGTAAGAAAAGAAATAATATACAATTTAAGCATGCTTGGTGGTCTCAAACCAACTCACAAGTGTTCCCACCCAAAGGTTAGGAGCCAAAATGCTATGATCCTTGAGGAAAAATGAAAATGCAATGTTATGATGTCATGAGGGATCTTAGGGTCAAAATTAGGGTCTTACAATACTTAACAATTTACTTTTTCAATTAAGAATAAAGGAAAGCACCCAAAGTGAATCACAAAAGCTTCAATCGTCCTTTGAAGGGAATCATATAAGTTACAAATACATGGAAATTGCAAAGTAAAAGTGATTGAGGAAAATAAGAAAACAAAATGTCGATCCTAAAAGTGACCCCTTGAGACTTGCGGAGAGCCTCAATATCGGTGATAAGTTCGGCCATCATCTTCTTGTAGAATTTGACGAAATGGCAGACCTCTTTAGGGGTGTTTTCTGGGCACATGATTAAATCATATTCCTTCAACTTATCGGGAAAGTCTTAGAGAGCATAATTAGTTAGCACCGCCATGTTGTCATACTTGTCTCTTCAGTCATTATAGAGGGTTTGGAGGTTATGGATGATTTAATCCATTTGAGCAACTGCAGCTTTGGCTCCATGGCATCTCTCCTCCCAATATCTGCAGTTATTTTGCAATTCCACGTATGCTTGATCGTAGATTCCCATCTTCAGATTCTTTATTTGCTCACAAGCTCATCCAAGGTTGAACTGCTTTTGTAAATAGCTTCGATGAATATTCTCCCCCTCTAGTTGTTCCTTAGCTAAGAGGTCGTTTCACTCCTTTAGAATGCTCCTAAGCTCGAGGATTTGGGCTTCGTAATCCTTCCTAGCCTCTTTCTTCATAGCATTACACCTTTCAACGGTCTTCTCAAGGTCCCTAATAGTTTGGTATGCTTGATCCAACTTGTCGTTGTGAGCGTCTAGCTCATAATTGACTTCTAGTAGAGCACCACCAACACAAACTCTTTGGCCTTCGAATTCCCTTAGCATCTTCTTGTTGTTGCGAACTTCTTACAGATTATATTACCTTTGTCTTCCAAGGTGTGGTTACGTTCCTTGGCATGGTTTAGTTGGACTCGTAATTGAGTGTTTTCCAACTCAACCTCTTGTATTTTGTTGGTAAGCTTGTCCATGTCTTATTGCATAATGGAGTCTGGTTCGGGCCACAACGGAAATGAAGAAGGATAAAAAAGGAAAGGTATCTTGACAACCCTAGCCCTCTCTTTTACCCACACAAAGTAGGGCTGCTTCGCTAGGATGTTCTTCTTGCCTCGCTCTTGGTCAATCTGGATTATGCTTGTCCAAGCTCTTTGTACTCTCTTCATGTTTGAATCGAGTGGATCCATGGTATTAACGATGAAAGGTATGAGGTCTCGATCCTCAGGATGATTCAACATGGTGTATCCCAATTGTCTCTTGAGTAAGGCAAGGTTGTAGTTGATACAACCTTATGTTCCTATTAAGGGGACATTCAGGAACCCTCCATATCTTGTAATGACCTTCTTTGTTTCCCATTCTCTCTTATACCAAAGAATTGAACTGAAGGAGAGAGATGCAAACTTTTGGTGCCACGATAGGTTGCTTTGAGCAAAGGGTCCATGTTGAGGCATACGAGCCCTCATTCATAGGTGTAAAAGGGGAGCATAACAGATAAAGGTCTCTCCTTTCTTCTCATGCCACGTAAGGAAGATATGATAGAAGTCGGCGAGCAGAAATGGCACTAGGTTCTTGGTCAGAAATACTTCCACCGCTAAATGATCCACGAGTTTGTCTATATTAGGGAGTATAACAATTCCATGAATTAAAAGTGCTAATTTTGCACTACAAAAGTTTGACATTTCTTCCTTAATCATCTCCCAAGCATGGCCTTCGAGGAATTTTTGAATCAGACCCTTGATGACACCTTTGGATCCCCAATTGGCCACTAGATCATTGGTGTTGATACCCAAGACGGTAGAGAGCTCAGACAGGCAAAATCCTTCTATCAACTTAGGGAAAGCGTCGTATTCCTTTATCGGTCGGTTGAGGAGTCTCTCAAAATCTTCCAAAGTTGGGGAAATCTGAAATTCTGGGAAGGTAAAGCATCTCAGAGGGACGTCATAGTATTGGGTGTAGCGGTAAATTTGTGACCATCAAGCTATAGATAAACTTGATGTCAGTAAAAACAGAGTCGCCACCGCGCTTTTATTGTTTCCAAATGAAAAGGGAAAAGTACGAACAAAACCCAAAGATAAGAAGTTTTCAAATCAAAACTAATAAAATGTTAGAGATTGCAGGTAAGGGGGTTGGTTACACAGAGGGAAGGTCTTAGCACCCAAAGTGTCCTAGGTACTCCTAGGGAGCCCTTTTTTATGTGTCCATATGTGTTTGGTATAAAAGATGTTTGAGAAAAATAGCGTGTGGGGATGAGAAAAGAATTCATTGATTATATTTTTGTGTTTGACAAGACCTTCAGACTTGTGCCTATGTACCAACATAAAAATGAGGGATCAAAACCTCCTAGTTCATGGTAAAAATTTCAAAGTTAGTGAATTGCTTTTAACAAAAGTTTAATAAGAAAAATGCATAAAGGGGCCAAAAGTTTGAATGGGGTTGTTAGTTCTTTTTGTCTTTTGAAATTTTAAGTCAGTATGGTTAAGATTATTTACAAGTTTGATTTAAGAAAACGTTTGAAAATTCATTGGCATAAGGCCAAAGTTTGGAATCATTAAATTAAAGTCTAAGTTTGAAAACACAAGCAAAGAAAGTTTTTGAAAAGGGGGAGAGATTTTGAAATTTATGAAATGGGAGGAGATGAAGAGGCTATCCTAAGCATAAAATTAAAAGATAAGAGTTGATAAGATCTGACCAATGGGATGCCATCCAACAGACAAGAATGTCATATAGAAACCCATATTCCCTTGGACTTTGACAAGCAATAAGCAATAAGCAAATAAGTAATATCCAGACATTATGAAGATCAAGGCATCAAATAAAGATAGCACATCCAAGCAAGCAATTCCAATCGCTAGCAGCCTTCATTGTCTTCCCATGTATCAGATGAAATATTCCCTTGATCAACTCAGAGCATAGCATCAGACACAAGGTTAAAATAATAATTAAGTACAAAGGTAGAGTAGCAGATGAATTCAAACAAGATCCAAGGCTTGCATCAGATGAAAGCACATTTCTCAATAGCTCAGTCTCAGAATATTGGCATTGGCCAAGTCCTTTTTGCACAGGGAATGTTGCCTAATTCTTAGTCTAGGAGTTCATATCAAGATCAACAGCCCACCAGATGTTTTTTAGGGTTTTTGTTGTTATTTAGTATTTTAAGGTCTTAAGACCACAAACAAAATCAAAACACACAAACAAATATATATACAATCACAAAGTATGGCTCAAGTGAGCAAAGTGAAAATGACATAAACATAAACAAGTTAGCTGAAATGAAAATGACAATGAATGATAAATAACTGAAATTTATATTGTATAAAGTAAATGACTTGAAAGTAAAGAAATATTAATAAGAATTAGTCACATGTTAGTCAAGTGTTAGTGGTAATTTTTTAATTAATTAAGTCATTCTTTGGAGAACACTCAACCATTCATTCACAGGTATGAATCCTTAAACCAAGACATCTTCCATGAGAAGGGATCCAACTTAGATAATTCAACAAATACGCCACTAGCTCTCATGAAAGGAAAAAAAGGTCAAGTCTCCACACAATACCGTGAAGAATGGGAGACTTACAATCTCATTTACTAGAATGCTATGCCATTAAGGTCAAATTTAGCTCTACGTTAAGCAATCGTAATTGGATTTATGTAGAAGTCACAACTATCTAAGGCCGGACAATAAAAATTTAGGTGTTAATGCATGTTAGATTTTTGGTATGAAGAACCAAACTCCTAAAACATACCGCACGCTAAAAGAAAAGATCAAGAGGGAGGGACCTATCTCATTCAAACTTGTATTGGTTCATCTGACACAAGGTCATTGATGAACCAATTAGCCTTAAGACATTAGAGATTTCATTGGTCAAATGAGGGAATGGGAAAGAATAGGGATGAAGATGAAGAGGGGGGAAGATAGAAACACAAATTGATTATGGGAGGAGTTTAATCAAATCAAAACCATCCATTCATTTTGGGAGATGAAATGTACATTTCATCAATCCCCTAAACCCAATGGTTTTGATCCAACAAAAGTCAAATCAACCTTGACCAAGGCCCAAACAGAAAGTCAAACATCACAAGACTATAAAAATTACTCAACAATATTTTTAAGCATTTTATCAATTAAAAATCCAATTAAAAGTGAATTAAAATACATTTTAATTTGGTCAAAACCTAAAATCCCTTCAAAACACCAAATAAATGGCCAAGGGATTTATCCTAGATCAAACAAGGTCAAAGGACCTTAGACAAAAAATTTCACTATTTTTGAAAAGTCAGAAGATTTTTAAACAATTAAAATATGCACAAAAACATTCAATTCATGAAAAATATCAAAATTAATCCAAAAAATAATTTTAATTCAGAATATGGAAGATAAAATATTTAAAGATTTTTGGTGAAAGTCCCATATTTTTTGGATTAAAAATGAAATTAATATGAATTAAACAAAATAAAAGGATTAAATGAAAATTAAGAAAATAAAAAGAAATTAGGAAAAACAAGGGTCATCAGATCTTCCTCATTAATTGAGGTGGCAGATCTGATGGCCAAGCGCGCGCTTCCATCATGTTCTGCAGTCAACACGTGTACACGCATGGTAATCAGGAAGGAGGGTCAGGATTAAAACGTTCAAACATGATCAGATGGCTAGGAGGTGTGACAACACACCACCGAAGCTAGGGCTCCGGTGACCTTCATCAGATTGGTCCAACTTCATCTCAATGGAAAATGAAAAACAATGACATTATTTTAAAGAGAAAATGCTCAGGATCTCGAATCTGGCATCAATTTTTTCCAATTTCAAGTATATTAACAGATATAGAGATTTTAATTTTGAGGATCATGAACTGAGATATTTCGATTTAACCTCAAAGCAACTCAATCTTGTTGCCTACATTGGTAGGACTTCAGCCAACCAAAAATCAAAGAGAATGGTGAAGTATTGAGAGAGAATTTAAGAGATGAAGTTTCTAAAAATTCACCTTCGAGGGAGCTTGAATCTTGCTTCCAATTGGCCTTGACTTGACTTCAGAAGCTTGTAGGAGTTGAATTGGATCAAGTAAAGGTTTGGATTCTTGGAGTTTCAACTTCAAAACTGAAGTGAAATTGAAACTCAATTTTCAATTGAAAACCTTCAAGTTTATCCTCTAATGGTGAGGGTTAGGATTGCAAGTTCAAATCTTGGGCAAGGTGTCCCCAATTTTGAGCATGATGGGTCTTATTTATAGGCCATGCATTTGCTTTTCACACACTTTATTCAAAATGCCAAAAATAGAAATCTCCCTTGCATGGACGCATGGGCGTGTGATAGGCCCATCCAATTATCCCAAATGATCCATAATTCTGTGTTATCCAACCTGAAATGATGTCACATTACCATGCATAAAGGAAATGAATATTAACCATAAATCTTACCAAATGGAACCTTGTGAAGAACTCATGTGCAAGTCCCTCAATTCTTGGCCAAATGAGATGATCTTAGACTTTTTAGAAAGGTGAGATCAAGGGTAACAACTTTCATGTTGAACACTTTTCCATTTGAATCTTGGATCATGATGAATTTTAATGTGGAAGTTTGTAAAATCAAACATAAATGAAATTTTTCTAAGTACCAAGCCAAATGTTCAATTCTTCCACCTTAAATAAATTTTGCTATGGGATTCAAATGGAAAATATTCCTTCATCAAAGTTGTAGATCTTTCAAATAGATTTAATTTGGTCACAAATTTGACCTCATTTAGATTTGGCATGAAGGAGTTATGCATTTTAGAAGTTGAGAAAAATCTCTTGTTCAATGGTAATGGCCCAAAGTGACCTGTAATGTTTCCTCTTGGAACATAAATTTGCAAGTTGAATTTGAATTTCTTCAAATAATAAAAGTTGGATAAGACATATTGAAATTTATCATGAAACTTGAATGGCCTTAATATCATAAAGATTAAGCAAGTTATAGTCCTTGGAAGTTGACCTCCTAACTAGGGTTTAGACAAAATAACCTATAACCTTTCACCATAAAAAATGACTTTCCAAGAAAAACTAGCTCTTGATATCAACATGAAAGTTGTTTGTAATGTCATAAATAGTAAAGTTTCTCTTGGAATCATTTTCATATGACAAAAATTGTAGGAGATAGGGTCTAGTGAACCCCAGTTTTGATCAGTTGACTTTCTCTGGTCAACCACCATGGACCAACTTGCAAAATTGAAATTCTCTTGATCTTTTGGACTCATGGAGGATCAAATATGTATAAGATGGTGTAATATGAAGTATCCCTTGAAATATTTTATTAAATGATGAAGAAAATTGTTGAGGAAGTCACACAAGATACCTAGATGAATTAGGGCTTCCAAGACAAACAAACTTCACACTCTTGATGAATTATTGATCAAAATGATAAATAGAGATCATGGGGATCCATATATGATGTCTAGAGTCAATGTGCACCATATCTTGATTGAGGGTCTCAAACCCTAGATATGAACTTGATGAGGCATAAGTGAACACACACTACCTATAAAAGAAGTAAACTATATATTGACATATTTTTGGTATTTGGGTTAGTAAACAAAGAAAAAAAAAGTATGATACAATCAAATGTGTTTGATGACCTCTCCCAGTGCAAACCCAATGAATAAGGGGTAAGGAGGATGCCAAGGTGTGATCTCAAAGCCAATGCAAATGATGAGATAACATGAGGGATCTTAGGGTCAAAATTGGGGTCTTACATTGGGCCAATGTAGTGATTGCACCATAGTGAACCTTCTCTGTTATGAGGTAAATGATGTTACCAAAGTTGGTTCTGAATTTATTATCCTTGAGGGATACTACTCTGGAGCAAATGACCTTCGAAGTGTCTACATCTGGGCTCTTGTATCTGAAAGTGGAAGTGCTTTTCCTTGCTGAGGAATCCATGATTGTGTTGGAAAAAAGTCTTGTAATTATACGTTTAAATAAACAAAATGCTTAAGAGCTTTGATTATTAATTTATGATGTATGAATGCATGAATGGATGAACGGTTTTTATTATTAGTTTCCAAATAATGTTTAGGCACGGGGTTCAAAGTCTAGGACCGTCGTGACAAAGCATGAGGTTTAATAATAATTGGTTTTCAAACTAGGGTTATCACTTTGCATGATCTAGGGATTTTTAGAAATTGGGTGTAAGACACTACCCTTGGAGTCATGGACTCCCTTGACTGTCCGCCGCTTATGTCAATTTACTTGTCAGGCTACATCTCCATCAAGAAAATCTACTCTAAGTGAGATTTTCGTATCGATCCTCGCAAGAAAAGCTCCCCGGGAACCTATACTATGCAACCATCGGTCTAGGATGACCAAGGTTAAATGTTCTAAAATGGGGTCTTAGAGTCACACACTCTAATAAAGGTAAGGATGCTTACGCCGAAATCATGACGGCCATCAATCCCCTTAAGAGAGTCTACCACTAAGTGAGGTTCTTGCATAACCCTACACGAGGAAAAATCCCCGGGGACCCATACTACTCAATCTCTCATATCTCAAGCAAACTCTCCGACTCGGATGGAGAGTCATTCACATAAGGTTTAAATTTCAATTATCATTGTAACCATTTTCTTCGTCACAGAGCCAAGGTTTTGGACCAAACAAATAAAATATACACAAGTTTGTAACCATTGTAACCACTTTCTCATATATGTGATCATTCATATATACATATATATATATATATATATATATATATATATATAGATATATATATATATATATATATATATATATATATATATATATATATATATATATATATATATATATATATATATATATATATATATATATATATATATATATATATATATATATATATATATATATATATATATATATATATATATATATATATATATATATATATATATATATATATATATATATATATATATATATATGTTTTCTAGGTATGTCCTCACATATGTGGTCATTCACATTGTACACGTATATGTGATATAGGTACATCTTCATATACGTGGTCATTCACACAGTACACGTATATGTGATATGGGTACGTATTCATATACGTGGTCATTCACAAAATACATATACATGTGATCTAGGTATGTCCTCATATTCATGGTAATTCACACATAACACGTATATGGGATCTAGCTAACATATACATGATCATTCACACAATAAAAATATATCTTTACTAGATACTTGCTCGTATACATGATCATTCACAAAATACATGTCTACTTTGGGGTATTACATGCCTTAAGATTATATCTATGCATCCTTACCCAACTAAGTTAACCATACATTAGTAATTTGGGTTTTCGCCAACCATTACTGACTATAGAACTCAAACCAATTAAGTAAATAACATATATCATATTACACATCTAAGATTGCTGACCAAAACATTGTCCCTCATCTAAGGGCAAGACTCTCACTTGATTAAGATTAACTTTTTACTCTACAAACACATAAGATCTTAGCCTTTTCTCCTTCCCTTGCCAATATATATATATATATATATATATATATATATATATATATATATATATATATATATATAATATATATTATATATATATATTATATATATATATATATATATATATATATATATAATATATATATATATATATATATATATAATATATATATATATATATATATATATATATATATAGCTTAGCTTGTAGGTCTCTTCAGTTACTTGCCTAAAATAACACACCCAAAATCCTAACAAAGTTTATCATCTCTATTAATAACGAGAGCCCTAAACACTTATCATCCTTAAATCCTTCATCATCATATCATAAAAAATCAAGAAATATATAAAGGTGATATGTGCTTAGGACTCTTATTGGATAATTACAAGAAGGAAAGATCGAAATCATTTCTTTGACTTCTCCTTCACATATCATGTACATGAAACATTACTAATCATGTTACATTAATGTCGATGTTGTTATTGCTACTGTTGTTGTTGTTGTTGTTGTTGTTGTTATTCTTGTTGTTGTTATTGTTGTTGATACCCTAAATCGAAGATGTTTAATATTGTTGTTTTTGTCGTTTATACTGACATTGAATGTTATATGTTGTTGTGTTTGTTGAGATAAGTATATAACAGGTTTATTGTTGATGTTGTTATAGTTTTGTTGAGATTGAGATTGTTGTTTTTAAATTGATGTTTAAAGTTATTAGTGTTATTCATACTAAGATTGAATGTTATATGTTTTTGTTTTTGCTGAGATAAAAACATAATATGTTTATTGTTTATGTTGTTGTTGTTTTGTTGAGATTGAGTTTATTTTTTTATTTGTTGTTGTTGTTGTTGTTGTTGTTCTTCTTCTTCTTCTCCTTATCTCATTTTTATACTTAGCAAAGTTTTTAAATTTATATGTTTTTGTTTAGTTCTTGTGATTGAGTTTGAGATTGAGATATTGATTTTTGTGGTTATTTGTGCAACTTTCACCTTGTTTCTAGAATATGCCAAGAGGATATTAGAGTGACGGAAAATACATTTGAGTTTATTTTATCTAATTTTGATTGTTTGTTTCACTAACCCCTCTTTGCACATATAACCTTTTAAATTCATTTAGAAAATAATACTATGAAAAATTAAGTTTTATTTGGAGAAACAACATACACTAATCAATATTTTTTGAGCATTCTGTTACTCAGTATCCATCTCTCATTCCTTGACGGTTAGATTTTCATTCATTGCTTCTACTTTTCGTCCAACTATTTCTTCTATAATTTTTCATTTTAGAAAGCATCAAATTTTATGCTTTGAAGAATGATTTAGGATAGGAGAATTTGTTGAATGAAGAACTTGAAACATTGAACGAAATTATAAATGTCAAAGAACGAGAGATGAATAATAAGTTACAGGATGCTCGGAAATTATTGATTATTGTAAGTTGTTCTTCAAATATAACATAATTTCCATATAATTATTTTCTAAATCAATTTGAAAGGTTATATATTCAGTTAAAGTTTGGTAAAATAAGCAATCCACATTAGATATAAACATGGATCCGACTTCCATTAACCTCTTCTTCCATCTTTTGAGGTTAATCCCGTCTCCAGGGGGCAAGATCATGAGCTTGTTTCTCTTCGTCATGCCAAATATCAAATATTTTGTGTCAATGTGGAAAGTTGGAAGAGTTTCAAAGAAGATTACTTCTTGGATACCCCTCTTTCACCCCTTGACATGATGAATTTTGTATTGATTTGAATCCTTCTATAGAGCTGGCCACTTGTACTGACCGAAGGAGACAAATTTAGTCCCTAGATGAATTCACAAAGAAGGCCAAAAATAATTATGTTTCTTATAAATCTCTTATTGGCACGGAGAAGGCCATGAAAAATATTCTACTTTACTTCTCTTATTCTGAAATACATTGTCGAGTTATTGTCAAGGTATGATTTGTTGAAGAGAGGAGAAAACAGTATGGTATTCCCTCTACTCCCGCATTATTTGTGGTATGTGCACTGGTATCGTCCCTTACCTGTTGATTTTCTTTTCAAATTCTCTCAAAAGGAATGATACCTCGACTTCTCGTGATATGGTTGTGTGAGATACTAGAGCTCATTTGGTTGTATCGATGCCTTTGGAGAGTCAGAGTAAGAAGATTCAGGATCATCCTGCCATGGTCAACGCTAAGAAGGACCATGGAAAGGATGTAATCCGGGGGAGTGATAGAAAAATATGGTACATATGCACATGGAAATTAGTGCACTTAGTAACTTGTTTCACAAGTTAAGAGTATAAAAACCTCATCTTTGATGTAAATACCAGTTGTATTAGGATAAAAGTTGATTTATGCATTTTACCCCCAAGTCCAATTAATTTTGTAGGTATTTGTTCAAGGCAAGAATTTGGTCAGTAAAACAAAGAAGAAAAGCTTCACAAATCTCGTTAAGCGAGCTCTAAGCAAGAAAAGCAAGATAATTCCAGAGAGTTTTGTTCCTATCACGCTTGAAGCGAGCAAAGTAAGGAAATTCTAGATATTTTCCAAAGGACTTGGGGATTGCCTAAACGAAGTGATATGCCCTTACAAAACATGCTTGAACTGGAAGTGGATTATGTTTCAAAGTGGGTGGAGGCGATAGCATCACCGAAGACTGATCACAAAATAATTATCAAGTTTATCAAGAAAAACATATTCACTCATTTTTGTACTCCAAGGGTATTAATTAGTGATAGAGGGTCGCATTTCTGCAATTCTCAATTAGCAACCGCACTTAAGCACTATGACAACAGACACAAGGTAGCATCACCATATCATCTATAAACCAACTGACAAGCTAAGGTCTCCAACAGAGAGATAAATAAAATCCTTTAAAAAAATATTTCAACTTAAAGAAAGGATTGGTCTATTAAACTAGATGAAGAATTGTGGGCATACCGTACAACTTTCAAATCACCAATAGGTCTCACACCATTCCAGATGGTTTACAGTAAAGTATGCCACCTTTCAGTGGAGCTATAACATAAAGCTTATTGGGCATTCAAATTATTGAACTTTGACCAAATCAAGAAGGGGAGAAAAGAAAGTTACAATTGCATGAATTGGACGAGATGAGGCTCCAAGCTTATGAATCATCCGAATTGTGCAAGCAAAAGGTCAAAAGTTATCATGACAAAAAGATACTCAATAGAGAATTTAAAGAGGGAAAAATGATGTTGTTGTTCAATTCAAGACTCAAGTTATTTCCTGGAAATTTGAAGTCCAAATAGTCGGGTCCTTTCACAACCAAAGAAGTAAGGCCATATGGTGAAATTGTGTTGGAAGATCCAATTTCAAAAGATAGTTGGATTGTTAAAGGTCAGAGGCTGAAACTGTATTTTGGTGGTGAAATTGATCGGCTCACCACAAGAATTCCACTAAACGATCCTTGAATTTAATCGAAAAGGCGTTAAGCTAATGACGTTAAACAAGCGCTTGTTGGAAGGCAACCCAGTATTTTATTTAGTATTTCAGTTTTCATTTGCATAATAGATTTCAAATTTAAATGCCATGAATGTTGCACAAAAGAAATGTTGAAAATATGATTTACTAAGGCGCTCGCTTAGCCACAAATATGGCGCTAAGCACACCAGCATGACCACAACTTTGCTTCGCTAAGCGCACATGACAGTAAAAAAACAAAATTTAGTGCCATTAACTCTTATTTACACACCACCCAACCACCTTTGACCCCTTTATGACAGAGTTTTCAGAATTCAAACACACACATTTTCACATCAAACCCTAGCCTCCTTCTTATTTCTCTCTCACAAACCAAACCCTAGACTCCTTTTAAAAAGAACTCTCTCAAATCAAAGAAAATATCTCAGTTTTTTTCATTCATCTTGTGCATTTCAAATCTCCAGTCTACTAACAAGTATGTGATTTAAAAGCTTTGTAAAGTAGTTATCATGTGAAAAAGGTAAAGTTAGGTTAAGTTTGCAAGCATTAATGCCCTTTTCACATAATTTGTACTGATTTTCAAACAAAGTTGCCTCATTTTTGTTAAAATTAGGGTTATCTATTTGTGTTAAAATTCGTGGAGATATCTTTTCTTGATTACATTTTTACTTATGAGAGCTTTTATCATTTTTTAGGGTTCTGCGTGAGATCAAAAAAATTGCGCTGGAAATAACCACTTTTGGGCTTGCTCACTTAGCGCATCATCTAGAGCTAAGCAATATTACGCTGCAAGCCAGACTCTGTGAGCCATGTTGTGCCTAGAAGTTGGGTCTATGCTCAACGAGCCTATCCTCGCTCAACTGCCATTTTAGGACACCAAAATGTAGTTTTCCATATTTTTAAATATCTTGGCCTTTGATGATGATGTACTTGGCTCATGTTAATTGTGTTTAATAAGATGAAAATGTTGTATTTCACTAGTTTGGTTTAACATGGTTTGCTTTTTTAAGAGACTGGTCCAAGAATACTTATAACCTCCAAGAAACAAAAAAACTATTGCCAACCCCTCTAGGGAGCCAATACCCTATAATGAGGCAAAATTCTTGGGACCATATCAAGAAGCAAGATGCAAAGAAATATCCAACAGAAAACTATGGTTGGAAAGAAATTCCTTATTGAGGCAGATGGAGATTTTTGACACTGTGCAGAGATCATCTCAGGAAGAGACTGGGAGAAGTTGGTTGGTCCTCCCACCAAGCTAAATTATGAAATAATTTAGGAGTTTTATGCCAACACCTCCCAATAGAATACCAGCCATACTCTTTCACCACTATGGTTTGAGGAAGATACGTATCTTTTGATCGGGATGCCATAAATGATTACCTGGGAAAACCTCTCACTTTGGAAGAAGGTAAAGTTGATGCATATGCGAGGTATACTGCTCGAGGAAACTGGAACATTGAAAAAAATTCCATAGCCCTTACAGTGGAGGGAAGGACCTATGAACGCAATGCTTCCAAAATTTCAATTCGGTTTAAGAGATAAGATACGACAACCATAACCCAAGTTGCACTGACCCTGATTCTCTATAACATCAGGCCTCTATTCATCTTACAACTTTTTGAGACAGAGATAGACTTTTGGCAAGAGGGAAATTCAGAATTTGAGGAATCAAAGGTGGATACACAACAATCATCAAGGAATCAAGATTGATGATCATGCATCTCTATTCTTCTTACTTGTACCAAGCTACCATGACAATGGGTAGCTAATTTCTCTCTTGTTGGGATTAGAAGTAATTAATTAATCAATAGAATACATGCAAAATAGGTTAATAAAATCTAATCCCGACAAGTTTATCTATATGTTCATTTTCATAACGTTTACCATTTTACATTCCTTTAATTTTCACAATCAAATATCTTATAAACCCTTCACTTAAAATCATATTAACTATTCAACGATAGGGATATTGCACTAGTCCATGTGGATACAATAATAATAATAATAATAATACTTACTTTTGATTTTACATGTCAGTGAGTCTTGCAAAAAATTCAAAGTGGTATGGATCTTCTCCTACCATCCACTTAGGGATCACTCCTCTCTTATTGCCTCATGTGTTGGCCAATAGATTGCCTCATACTACAACGGAGATGAAAAATAGTGTACATGCCAAGGATTATGTTTACATCCTCCATATATCTAAGATAGGAAAATCTTGTTTGTTGGAGGAGTCGACTTACCAGGTGTTATGGGAGGCTTCACTCTTGTCCCATCTTGTGGTCGGGCATGAGGAACTTCTTCTCCCATATGCCTCTTCTCCATGGATCGAGGATTTAAAACCTAAATATGATCTTGTTGAGGCGAAAGTTGCCAACTTTGAAATAGATCACTCTAGGTTATGTAGTCGTCTATATCAAATGCCTCATTTCCTAGAGGAGGTGAAAGAATATGGATCCTCTGTGACTTGGTCGGTTATGCAGTAGAGCTTAAGAGGCTGCTCAAATAGGGGAAGCATGGTGCTCATCAGATGAAGGTCAAGCTAGATACTTTGTCTTTTGGTGCTCGAGACATCAAGGTGGAGCTTGAGACGAAGAGGGATTCCCAATCTAAGGAGTTGGAGGCTCTTTGGAAGGAGCTAACCACTTTGAACAACTAGTTGATGGATATCTCTAGTGACATTATAAAAGAAGTTGATTTCTATAATGTCTTACACTAGATGGAGTCTCTTGTGCATGACCTCTGGGTTCTTCATGATTATTTCACCTTTGTCTGGTCATGCTTTGTCGCAACCTACTTGTTTAATGTATTAAAGGATACTTACTATAATGTTCGTTTTATTTAGTGTTCACTACTTCAGTATTTATTGGTATGATGTATTTATCAATCTTTTTTTAGCATGTTATTTGTATGTTGTATTTAGAATCCATTGTATTAGTTTGTTATTTATATATTGTGTTTAACATTAAGACTATTAGTGTGTTATTTGTATGTTGTGTTTAGCATCCGATGTATTAGCATGTTGTCTGCATTTCCCATGGTGGGGCTCAAGTCCTGCGAGACTTAGTCATATCTTTGGATTGCGCTCCCTGTTATAGAGGATCGTTTCCCAACCAAGGGTAGGATATCCTTCTCTTCCCCCTAGGTATGACTCGATCGAGGTGGATGTATCTGATCTCCACCTCATAACGCACTTGGATTGGACAGATTCGGAGAGGGGTGTGATCAGTCACCATTTACATTGAGTTTTCATTGCTGATCCGACGCAAAACAGAGACATTTGACACACTGTGCAAGCATTTATGGTACATTTCAAGTTAGTTTTACTTCCATCATTTTATTTACGCGTTTTTAATCTTTGTTATGTTTTACCTTTTATTATCGTGATTTTATGCGTGGGATAGTTGTGTTTTTGTCCGACAGATCCAGGTAGAGGAACCGGAGAACTCAGAACAAGACAGTGCGAGATTCTGGCATGCAAAGGAGCAGAAAACCCCGGTACAGGAGGCCTGACACGGCCACCCGTGTCACCTGACACGGGCCGTGTCAGGGAAAGGGAAGACAAGTGAAGAAAACAGTAGCCTGACACGGCCACCCGTGTCAGCTGACTAGGGCCGTGTCAGGCAGTGCCCTCAACCATGTCACCCATGCCATGGGCGTGTTAGCTTAAATAGTAGGCTGACACGGCCACCCGTGTCAGCCCAAGCCCAAAAATTCTAGTTTTCGTGGGCTTTTCATTCGTCGGGCTTTTTAGAGACATCTTTGGACCTGTCCAACTGCTGCTGGGAATTTTCACTATAAAAGGAGGTCTTCTGCCAAAGGAAAAATCATCTTGGAATACGGCAAAACACAGTATTGTGAAGCAATCAAGTATTACAGAGATCAAGGCATTCGGAGAGCTGAAGATATTCATGAGCGGGAGCGATTGAAGATCAAAGTCATCCAATTACTTGTAATGTGTAATTTTTATCTTGAATTTGTTTTAAACAATATGAGTAGCTAAACCCCCCAATGCTAGGGGGTGTCCCTGATTTAGAATTGTAATGCATTTGAGTTTACATTTGCATTTATAATATTGTTTTTACGGTAACCTTTTGATGTGTTTATTGCTTTCTCTTTCGGACCAATTGAGATTGATTTGTGGTTATCAATTAGGCTGGACCGCCATTGATAAGGTTTTCATAAGGTTACTCTACAATAGATATCACCTAGGACTAGGGATACCCTGTATGAACCAGAGTATTCTTGATATTATACAGCTTAACTTCACCCTAATTGGCTATGGACATAGGATTTAGGGTAGATTGATTAAAAGTTTTCTCACCAAGGACTTGGGAGAAAATACCCTTGAGAACTGGTAGTAATTGATATTTGTTGATGCAACAGTGACTTAGAGTTGTTATAGGGATAAATCATACACCTTCCCTGGCATTGTTCCTTTTTCTCTATAAACCCTTTTTTTCATACTTCTTTGCCTTTACTTTTATTATTATATTTTTACACTCAAAAACCAAATTAATACTTTTTGTTTAATTGAATGATAATTTAAACTCAATATTAACGTGCAGTCCTTGAGATCGACATTCGGGGAATTTCCCCATTATTACTATAAAAGGCAAAATAGTACACTTGCTATTTTCCTGATCATGTTTTTGGCGTTGTTGCCGGGGACTGCCAAAAATATAGAGTTTAATTTTATTTCAATTAAAATTTTGTTGCTCTGCAATAAAATTATTTTTCTGTCATTTATAATTTACTAATTTGTGTATGCGAGGAGAACCCTCAACTGAATTTCTTTTTGACGCAGAGATCGAGAGAACCCTTCACCGAAGACGCAGAGAACAAAGATCGGATTCTACAGAAAAAAGTACCTCTGATCACTCAAAAGTTAAGGAACCAATGGCTGAAGTTCCTCCAATTCCACCTCCTCCACCTCAAGAAAGACTCCAGGGTGACTATGGAGGTGCAAATGCACCGGGTGGTAGACTGACCATTGTTAACCAACCGGTGAATGTGACGAATTTTCAACTACATCCTAGCACGATCAATCAATTGGAAAGAAAACCTTTCACCAGAAAGGTTAATGAAGATGTCAACAAACACCTGCAAAGATTTCTGACCATGAGCACCACCCTGAAAATTGATGGTCACACTGATTAAGCAAAAAAATTAAGAATGTTCCTGTTCACTTTAGCCGAAGACGCAGAAGAATGGTTCTATTCTCTCCCTGCCGGTAGTATCACTTCCTGGGAGGAGATGGAAACTGCATTCTTAAATGAGTATTTTCCAGCATCAGTATTCCTGAGAAAAAGGTATGAAATTCTGAATTTCAAACAGAAGGATGGTGAAACATTGGGAGACACTTACAAAAGATTCAAAAGAATATTAGTCGCGTGTCCCACTCATAATATGGATCAGACCGAACAAATGCAGATGTTCTTTAATGGGCTGAAAATAAAGACAAAACAGTTGATTGATACAGCAGCCGGTGGCACAACAAATTTCTCAACAGCCACTGGTATCAAGAGGATTATTGAAGCAATAGCTGCCAATAAGCATCTAGAGCTATATGACAGATGTGCCAGTTAGCCAAAAGGGGTGATTGATCTAAAATTAGAGACAAATAAAATCCGTCTGGAAGACACTATTGCTGCCGAAATAGACAAAAAGCTGAAAGCTATGAATATAGGTACTCAACAGATAGCGCAGGTTCAGCCAGCTCAGGCTAGCACTTGTGAAATCTGTAATGGACCTCATCACACAGTCTATTGCTTTGCGACTCCCCAAAAAATTGAAGAGATCAAATTCTTGAAGCAGAATAATCCCTATTCTAACACTTACAACCCAGGTTGGAAGAATCATCCAAACTTCTCCTGGAAAGATCAGAGAGGGAATGTTCCGCAACAGGGTACAGGGCAATATCAGACTCAGTATCAACAACAGCAGCAACAACAACAACAACAGGCACCTAAAAAGGCTGAATGGGAGATTGCCATTGAAAAGTTAGCAGCCCACAACATACAGTTTCAAGAAGAAACAAGGACTAATCAGAAAAACACCACAACCTCCATTAAAAATCTTGAAGTTCAAATGGGACAGATAGCACAACAGTTAGCTTCACACTCTCAAGCCCCGGGCACCCTACCTAGTGGTACGGTGACAAATCCGCGGGAACGTAACACTGTTAACGCTGTCACAACCCGAAGTGGAAAGTCAGCAGAGGAAAATGATATAGAAAAAGATGGATTAATAGAGATGGATTTAGAAATCAAGGAAACAAAAGACCAAGATGAAGAAGCAATACCACCTCCTGTCAAGGAGAAGTAGAAGGTTCCTAAACCCATAATCAAACTCCCTTACCCTCCACGACAGAAAAAGAAAAATCAACATGAGAAGAATTTTGAGAAGTTCCTGGAGATGTTCAAAAAACTCGAAATGAATATCCCTTTTTCTGAAGCATTGGAACAAATGCCAATATATGCTAAGTTCATGAAAGACATAATTTCCAAGAAGCGTTCCACTGATACGGAACCGATCATCCTGACTGAAACATGCAATGCCATTCTCCAAGGCATGAAAATTCCAGTGAAAAAGAAAGACAGGGGATCGGTGTAGATGTTTGATTGGCTGCATTTTGTGTTAAAACATCTAACTGTACTGTGATGTCTTAACTGATGTCATGACATACTTGAGTAGTATGCTGCAGGTTTAGCTAATACAGGATTTACTGAATGTCAAACTAGATGTTATGACATTCATCCCTGACAGAAGATACTGAGGTTTAGAATAGTTGGTTGTCTGTTATAACTCAGTATTTATCTTAGTCTGTTTATTCAGGAGAATAACAGACATGGCATAAGGCCTACTGTCTGAATGTCAAACTGGATGTTATGACATTCATCAGTGACAGCATATACTGAATAATAGGCAGGTTGGTATTTCTGCTTCAGGTCAGTATGTATCTCAGTCTGTTTATCAAGGGAATAACAGACCTGGCATAAGGCCATTGTGTAAATGTCAAACTGGATGTTTTGACATTTATTACTGTAAGCTGATATTGAAGTATAGACTGGTTGGTCTTTTACATTACAACTTTTAGCACAGTCTGTTTTCAGGAAAATAACAGACTTAGCATATGGTATAGGTTCTGGACGTCAAACTAAATGTTGTGACATTCATCCCTGACAGCATATACTAAAGTGTAGGATGGTTAGTTTTTCTGTTTCAGTATTTTTCTCAGGATATTCTTCAGGAGTCCAACAGCTGAGCTAAAATCCAGGAAACTAACAACTGAGCTACAATTAATGAACCTAACAAATAGCCTATTTGTTAGTACCCTAATATGTGGAAATTAGGTTAACTTGCTTAACCTTAATTTTAGGAAATACAAGTACAAGGCCCAAGTGCTGCAATATAAAAGGATGGCAATCCTTCTTTCAGAACGTGTGGGTTTTAGGCGTGAAGATTTTATTGGTCCATCATACTTCACTGCTGTATTTTTGTGCGTGTCTTGTATTAGGTGTATCTTGTGAGCCAAGCAATTATCACCTAGATGATTGCATTGGACTAGGGTGTTCATTGAGTTATAAGTGTTGTGTCACTCTAAGCTTTTAAGCGTGAGTGCTGTGTATCTTGATTAAAGCTGTTAAGCACAATCAAGAGTTGTTTGAAGTGTGACTTCACCATTAACTTTAATCTAATTAAAGGTTATAATCACTGAGGTGATTGAGGGGGAGTGAGTAGGAACTCTGATCTTAGTGTAAGATTGAAATTGCATTGGGTAGGTATTAAGTGATAGGATTAAACAGTTGGTTTAAGGTCTGAATAATACTACTAATAGTGGATTTCCTCCCTGGCTTGGTAGCCCCCAGACGTAGGTGTGTGACACCGAACTGGGTAAACAATTCCTTGTGTTATTTACTGCACTTACTTTTTAAGTTCTGCATAATTCTTGTCTGCGCAGAATTGGATGTCATAACATCCCATGTGACATCGAAAGTCTGTTAACTAGAATTTCAATTGGCATCAAAGCAGGCACCCTGCCTGTTAATTTCTGAGTGAGATCTAGGGAAGTTACTTTCTAGTACCATGGACAAGGATGTAGGATACTCAAATAGACCACCCATGCTGGATGGTTCTAACTATGATGACTGGAAACCTCGTATGATAGCCTTCTTAAGGTCTCTAGATAGCAAGGTCTGGAGAGCTGTCAACAAAGGATGGGAACATCCAACGAAGACAGGTAAAGATGGAATCATTATGCAAATTCCAGAAGAAGACTGGGACAAGGAGCAAGAGGCATTAGCCCTTGGAAACTCTAAGGCCTTGAATGCACTGTTCAATGGAATAAATAAGAACATTTTCAGACTGGTGCATCACTGTGAACTGGCTAAAGAAGTTTGGGATACCCTCAAAACAACCCATGAAGGTACCTCCAAGGTGAGGATGTCTAAACTTCAGATGCTGACCACCAAGTTTGAAAATCTGAAGATGAAAGAGGATGAGACTATTCATGACTTCCACATGAACATTCTTGAAATTGCCAATACTTCTGGTGGCTTAGAAGAGAAAATGGCTGAAGAGAAACTTGTAAGAAAGATTCTCAGATCATTGCCAAAGAGATTTGCCATGAAGGTCACTGCTATAGAAGAGGCTCAAGATATCTGCAATATGAAGGTTGATGAGCTTATTGGTTCGCTCCAAACTTTTGAAATGGGACTGTGTGAGAATGTTGAAAAGAAGAACAAAAGCATAGCTTTTGTATCAAATACTGAAGAGGATTCAGAAGAAGGAAGTACTGGAGGTGATGAAAGCATATCAGAAGCCATAGCCATGCTTGGGAGACAGTTCAACAAGTTCATAAAGAAAATTGATCAAAAAGGTAGACCTAATGTCAAAAACATTTCGTCTGACATCAGGAAAAGATCAACATCTGAAGAAAAGTTCAACCAAGGCAAGGGAATCCAGTGTCATGGATGTGAGGGTTTTGGACACGTTAGAGCTGAATGTCCTACTTACCTCAAGATGCAAAAGAAGGGGCTATCTGTCACCTGGTTTGAAGGAGATTCTAAGAGTGAATCTGAAGGAGAATCTGCTAAGCATGTCACTGCACTAACCAGTGTTTATGCCTCTGAGGATGACTCAAATGGAGATGAACTGACTTTTGATGAACTTGCTGCTTCATATAAAGAGCTATGTGTCAAAAGTGCAGAAGTGTGTGTACAAGGAGAAAAGCAGAAGAAACTCATCAAGGAGCTGGAGGATGAGAAAAAGAAGCATCTGACAGTCACAAATGGTCTAAATGGTGAGATAACCTTGCTGACCTCCAAGCTAGATCAAATGACAAAATCCATCAGAATGCTAAATAAGGGAACTGACACGTTGGAAAAGATCCTAAAGGTGGGACAGAAGTCAGGAACCATGTCTGGTTTAGGCTTTGTGAAGAAATCCTCTGCTGAACTCAAACGCTCAAAGGCTGAAGTTTAGAAATTCAAGCAGAAGTCACAACCAATGTCCCAACATCAGGGAACCAGGATGTGTAACCATCAGAAGAAGAAATTTCAGAGATGGAGATGTCACTACTGTGGTAGATTTGGTCATATAAAAGCCTTCTGCTACAGGTTGCATGGTTATCCTAACCAAACCCCTCATGTCATTCTGGAAATGCCGGAGGATGAGGAGATTCCTCTCATATTGGGAAGACCTTTCTTGGAAACAGGACGGTGTATGATAGATATTGAGGAAGGAACTATGACCCTCAAGGTCTATGATGAAGAGTTAAAGATAGATGTGAGGAATATAATGCAATACAAAGATGATATCGACACAAGCAACACTATAGAGATAATCGACCAAGTAATTGCTCAAGAAAATGAACAGCATAGACCCCAGTCACCACTAAACCGGGTCTTAAGCTTATCCATTTTTGAAAGTAATGAAGATGAAGAAGAGTCTGAGGTGCTTGCTATGATGGAAAAACAACCTGAATGGATTAGATCTAGACCACACCGGTGGGAAGATCTAAGACCACCACCATCCGATGTCACTGAAGAATCAAAAAAAGGGGTGAATCTGAAGCAGTTACCAACAAATTTGAAGTATGTATTTCTAGACACTGAAGAAAAATATCCAACTATCATTAATGCTAGTCTACAGAGTGTCCAAGAGGCAGAACTCATTCAAGTGCTAAAAAAATACAAGGGTGCAATCGGATGGGAAATTGAGGTCTTAAAAGGTATAAGCCCTACTATTTGCCTGCACAAGATCTTAATGGAAGATGATCACAAACCGGTAGTGCAACCACAACGAAGACTTAACCCAGCCATGAAAGAAGTGGTGCGCAAAGAAGTTGTAAAACTCTTGGATGCGGGCCTAATCTACCCTATCTCCAATAGCTCTTGGGTAAGTCCAGTCCACGTGGTACCAAAAAAGGGGGGCACAACGGTAATAAAGAATGAAAAGAATGAGTTGATTCCAACCCGAACTGTTACAGGTTGGAGAGTGTGCATCGATTACAAAAGACTAAACGTGGCAACAAGGAAGGATCACTTCCCGTTACCATTCATTGATCAAATGCTGGAAAGGTTAGCAGGACACGATTACTATTGTTTCCTAGACGGTTATTCTGGGTACAACCAGATTGCGGTTGCCCCTAAAGACCAAGAGAAGACTGCATTCATATGCCCCTATGGTAATTTTGCTTACAGAAGAATGCCATTTGGCTTGTGCAACGCACCGGCCACCTTTCAAAGGTGTATGACTTCAATCTTTGCTGACATGCTCGAAAAGCATATGGAAGTATTTATGGATGACTT
Organism: Lathyrus oleraceus; assembly: GCF_024323335.1. Classification (NCBI taxonomy): domain Eukaryota; kingdom Viridiplantae; phylum Streptophyta; class Magnoliopsida; order Fabales; family Fabaceae; genus Lathyrus; species Lathyrus oleraceus. Next base: position 388,311,705 of record NC_066581.1, read on the forward strand.
TTCAGTATTCGGTTCTTCATTTAATAATTGTTTGACTAACTTGTCACTTGTGTTAGAAAGATGCCAGCAAACAAATTTGATCCTGAATTGGGAAAAATGTCACTTCATGGTCCAGGAAGGAATAGTCTTGGGACACAAGATCTCCAACAAAGGTATCGAAGTGGACATAGCAAAAGTGGAGGTAATAGCTAATTTGCCACCACCGGTAAACGAAAAAGGCATCCGAAGCTTCTTAGGACATGCGGGTTTCTACCGCAGGTTCATAAAAGATTTCTCCAAGATTGCCAAACCACTGACTAGTCTGCTGGTAAAAGATACCCCGTTCCCATTTGACAAGGAATGCAGGAAAGCCTCCGAGGCCTTAAAGAAGGAGCTGGTGTCAGCGTCCATAGTTATTTCCCCAGATTGGTCTCTTCCTTTCGAGATAATGTGTGATGCAAGTGATAACGCAGTAGGGGCAGTACTAGGGCAACGCAAAGAGAAGCTCTTGCACGTAATCTATTATGCAAGCCATGTACTAAACCCTGCTCAAATGAAATATGCAACCACATAAAAAGAACTCCTAGCGGTGGTATACGTGTTTGATAAGTTCAGATCCTATCTGCTGGGATCAAAGGTAATTATATATACTGACCATGCTGCTTTGAAATATCTTTTTGCCAAACAGGAATCAAAGCCAAGGCTGTTGCGATGGATCCTCCTACTACAAGAATTCGACCTGGAAATCAGAGACAAAAAGGGTAGTGAAAACACTATTGCTGATCACTTGTCTCAGATGACTCCGATTCAAGAAACAGAAGAAACGCACCCCATCAGAGATGAGTTCACGGACGAACACCTTCTAGACGTTAAGCATATCCCATGGTTCGTCGATTACACGAACTTTGTGGTGGGTGGACTGATACCTGATGACTTTGACTCTAACAGACGAAAAAAGTTTTTGCATGATTGCAGGGTCTATGTGTGGGACGATCCATTCCTTTACAAAAAGGGATTAGATGGCCTGGTCAGGAGATGTGTTCCAGAGGAAGAGCAGAGGGACATTTTAAAAGCCTGTCATAACTCAGAATATGGAGGACATTTAAGCGGAGACAGAACCGCAGCCAAAGTCCTCCAGTCTGGATTGTATTGGCCCACACTGTTCAAAGATGCACAAGCAGTGGCAAAAGAGTGCGACAGATGTCAGAGAACAGGCAACATATCCAAAAGAAATTAGATGCCTCAGAATGCCATGTTAGAGGTCGAACTGTTCGATGTGTGGGGGATAGATTTTATGAAACCCTTCCCACCTTCCTTTGGAAAGCAATACATTCTGGTTGCGGTTGACTATGTGTCAAAATGGGTGGAAGAAGTTGCACTGCCCACGAATGATGCAAAGGTGGTAATCAATTTCCTCAAGAATTATATCTTCGCACGGTTTGGGGTACCAAGAGCACTGATTAGTGACGAAGGTACCCACTTCCTAAATAAATTGATGGAAAACCTACTGCGAAAATACAATGTCAAGCATAGAATCGCCACACCATACCACCCCCGGACTAGTGGACAGGTTGAGGTATCCAATCGGCAGATCAAGCAAATCCTAGAAAAAACCGTCAGTGCCTCAAGAAAGGATTGGTCAATCAAGCTCGATGACGCACTCTGGGCAAACCGAACAGCGTTCAAAACACCAATAGGTATGTCCCCGTATCAGTTAGTCTATGGTAAAGCTTGTCACCTACCACTCGAACTTGAGCATAGGGCATTTTGGGCTACCAAATTCCTCAACTATGATCTTGCCAAAGCGGGTAAATCTCGGATCCTCCAATTACAAGAGCTGGAAGAGTTCAGAAATCGAGCGTATGAGAATGCCAAAATATACAAAGAGCAAACCAAAACCTGGCATGACAGGCGCATTCAGAAGAAAGACCTTCAGGAAGGACAACTGGTGTTATTATTCAACTCAAGGTTGAAGCTCTTCCCAGGGAAACTAAGGTCCCGATGGTCGGGACCCTTTGAGATACAAAAAGTATTTTCCCATGGAGCCGTTGAACTAAGAAATCCAGCGAACAGAGACACGTTTAAGGTGAATGGGCAGAGAGTTAAACCTTACATACAAGACCAGGAGGGTGGTCCGATAGAAAAAATTCGTCTCACCTAAGCAGACGGAGAACCGTCGAGCCATGCGACGTTAAACGAAGCGCTTCGTGGGAGGCAACCCACGCTTTTTATTTCTAATCAGTTGTGTGTGTCTGTAGGTTTATACAAGAGTTCTACAAGGAGGGAACATCATAGAGTAACTAGCGGTTGAACAAACCAAAAAAATCGAAAAATGGCCAAAAGGACAGCCTGACACGGCCACCCGTGTCAGCTGACACGAGCCGTGTCAGAAGAGGGAAAAGAAAACGTGGAACTGGAAAAACAGTGGCCTGACACGGCCACCCGTGTCAGCTTACACGGGCCGTGTCAAGAGCATTGTAAGAAAGAGGATTTTTGGACTTGGTAAACAATGGCCTGACACGGGCGGCCGTGTCAGGAGCACTGTAAGAAATTGCTGGAATATGGTAAAACAGTAGCCTGACACGGCCACTCATGTCAGTTGACACGGCCATGTCAGGCAGGCAGAATTTTTGAAAATTTTGATTTTTCGTGGGGCCCACCCACTTAATCCACTATTAATCACACCTTTCCCCCAATTACCTCATCATTATCTGATTTTCATCCCACACATCATTACTCTCTCTCATGATTGTTCATCTCTTTCTCTCACACTCTTTCAAATTCCATTAAACCTCATTAACCTCACCACACAAAACCTTTTATAACCCCAATTTCCACTCACCTATCGCCAAAACACCCTTCACAAATATTACTCCACTCGTCGTCCCGGTCCTAACCAAGGTTTCAGAATTTCCTAACTCGAAAGTTCAGAACATTTATATTTTTTTGCAGGTCCAAAATGCCCCCGCGGAGAATCCTCACCGGAAAGCGACAACTTGCAGAAATGGCGAAGTCACGGAAACGCCCGAGTCGGAATCCTAATCCACACAACATTGTGTTTGACAATCCGGAACAAGAACGACGATACCAAATTCACCGGAAGCGCAAACTCACGCCGACAAGGTATATGTGTGAGCATACTCTGAACGCTCTAGGGCTGAAAATTGAGGTAGACCGAATGTTCCATGTTTTGGGAATGCTCGAGTTCATGAGTTTGGAAGCGCCGACCTACGAGCGCATTACTCTCGAGTTCCTCAGCACGTTGGAATTCCAGCTGAAAAAACGGTGGATTGACACAACCAGGTATTATTTCGGCACCTTACGTTTCCGGTTGTTTAACAATTATCATGAATTGTCTGTTGAGGAGTTAGCTGCAATACTCCAACTACCTCTGAACGGACCTGGAGCGGTCCCAGACAGGTTCTCACCTAAGGATTTCTGGATCGCCATCACCGGTAGGACGGATTACTCCTCCAAAGGTGCGAAAGCCTTGGGCATCTAGAATCCATGTTTCAGGTACGCCCAAAAAGGTTTAGCCTATACCCTGTTTGGAAGAGGCGATATCACTGGGGTAGCTACTCAAAGAGAGCTATTCTTTATGTACTCGATGGCTCAAACCAAAACCATTAATGTAGTTGCCTTTGCAGCAGACTACCTGGGCAGAGTCGGCCGAGAAAACTCCGGAGACATATCCGTAGGGGGAATGATCACCCAAATTGAATTGCATTTCGGGTATCAAGCTGTTTTACTCGAGGACACACCAATTGCAGGTAACACAAAAATTGACATGTCTGCTCTAATTTCTCAAGGTATGATTGTTGTTACCCCTACTTACTATTCCGTACTCATCCATAAGAGGTTTATCATCGCTCTGCCGGATCTGGACAGAGTTGTTATTACTAACTGTGCTAATTGGTTGTATGTGAGCGCCGATCCCGATGCAGATGAAGGCCACGAAACTGACCATTTTACTGCAAGTGAGCAATTTGTGGATGACCAGGCAGAAGGAACAGAAATAGAAGAAGAAGATCCTCAAGCACCTTCTGAGCAGTTTGTCCCACAGCATCAGGAACCCACCCAGCAGGCGGCGGGTTCATCATCTTGGTCAACTGACCAATGGAGTTGGGTACAGACCGAGATAGGTGACTTGAGGACTGAACAGCAACGACAAGGCATCGAGCAAGCCCGTCAGGGAGCGATGTTGGATGAGATGAGCAGCATGATGCGACAGTTTATGTTGCATTTCCCACAACCACCTCCTCAGTAGGACCCTGTGAGTACCCTCCTTCGCGCTTGTTCAAAAGCATTGTGGACAATGTTGAGTTCAAGTGTGGGGGAGATTTTATGTCTTTTATTAGTATTTGGTTATTGTGTTATTTTTTTTACTTTTGTATTCTAGATTTAATTTGTCTGTTGAAGGTACATTATGCTGCAAGTGTGTCAAGTCTGTTTTGACAGGTTGGAAATAGTAATGATCACGATTGAGAATGGATGAAAGGATCACACCACTCACCATGGCTTGTTGTGAAGGATCTCCCCAGAAAGTGACATTGCTGAAAGTAAAGATCTGACGCAACGTATACAGCTTAACCGACACGAGTATCCTGCATATTCCAAAGTAAGAAAGAAATCGCACCAAATTAATGAGGACTGCGGATCCTGTCAAAGCTGAACCAACCCAAGTGAGTCATAAAAAGCCAAATACATTAAGAATCATGAGCGTCATTCAGGTTTGTCTTTATCACTCTAAATTTGCGTAGACTCTTTGGGACTGTCACTGCATGATACATACAATAAGGCACGTTGTTTGTAATTAACCCCGAGCCTTTCTAGCCATCCCGAATAATTATATCCCTCGTTAACCCCCTTTGAGCCTATATCCATTTTTTTGTTTAAACACCATAAATGTAACCATTATCCAAAACACTTCTTCACCCTGTTCAGAGTCATGATAATGCATTCAAAGCTGTGTTGAAAAGCTAAGTTTGGGGTAAAAACCCCAAAAGCTCTCAAAGCCCAAGAAAGTGCAAAAACAAGAGAAAAAGAAAAAAATGATGAATCGAGAAAAAGAAAGAAAAATAAAAATTCAACAACTCGAAGATTCAAAAGAAAGAAGCACGGAAAAGGGCAGTCGGTGAAAAAGAAATAAGAAAAGAAAACCGAGGAAATAAAAGACACAACCATAGGATGTAACATCGACTCTGAACCAAAAGCCACTTGTTTTCCTTTTTTATCCATACCCTAACCCCAGCCAAGCTACAACCCGAAAGACCTCAAAAGTGTGTGTGTTGTGTGTAGGTGATGAGAAAAGAGAGACTATTCAAACTTGTGAGTGATATTGCATACTTTGAATTATGAGTGTAAACAACTTACCCCGGGAGAATTGGTGAGAATGTGAAATAAGCTGACAGGTGAAATGGTGCTTTGAAGTAGAAGTGTGAATAATGACTTACGAGGATAGGCAGGACTTGTGGAAGGAAAAGGGAAGACGTTAGCGAATGATCTCAGCAGTGGTGGAAAGCATGAAGAATTCTGGGGAGTGATCATGAAACATTACTTGGGACAAGCAATGAGCTAAGTTTGGGGTTGTGATCAGTCACCATTTACATTGAGTTTTCATTACCGATCCGACGTAAAACAGAGACATTTGACACACTGTGCAAGCATTTATGGTACATTTCGAGTTAGTTTTACTTTCGTAATTTTATTTACGCGTTTTTAATCTTTGTTATGTTTTACCTTTTATTATCGTGATTTTATGTGTGGGATAGCTGTGTTTTTATCCGAAAGATCCAGGTAGAGGAACCAGAGAACTCAGAATAAGACAGTGCGAGATTCCGGCACGCAAAGGAGCAGAAAACCCCGGTACAGGAGGCCTGACACGGCCACCCGTGTCACCTGACACGGGCCGTGTCAGGGCAAGGGAAGACAAGTGAAGAAAACAGTAGCCTGACACGGCCACCTATGTCAGCTGACACGGGCCGTGTCAGGCAGTGCCCTCAACCGTGTCACCCCTGTCATGGGCGTGTTAGCTTAAACAGTAGGCTGACACGGCCACCCGTGTCAGCTGACACGGGCCGTGTCAGCCCAAGCCCAAAAATTCCAATTTTCGCGGGCTTTTCATTCGTCGGGCTTTTTAGAGACATCTTTGGACTTGTCCAACTGCTGCTGGGAATTTTCACTCTAAAAGGAGGTCTTCTGCCAAAGGAAAAATCATCTTGGAATACGGCAAAACACAGTATTATGAAGCAATCAAGTATTACAGAGATCAAGGCATTCAGAGAGCTGAAGATATTCATGAGCGGGAGCGATTGAAGATCAAAGTCATCCAATTACTGGTAATGTGTAATTTTTATCTTGAATTTGTTTTAAACAATATGAGTAGCTAAACCCCCTAATGCTAGGGGGTGTCTCTGATTTAGAATTGTAATGAATTTGAGTTTACATTTGCATTTATAATATTTTTTTACGGTAACCTTTTGATGTGTTTATTGCTTTCTCTTTCGGACCAATTGAGATTGATTTGTGGTTATCAATTAGGTTGGACCGCCATTGATAAGGTTTTCATAAGGTTACTCTACAGTAGATATCACCTAGGACTAAGGATACCCTGTATGAACCAGAGTATTCTTGATATTATACAGCTTAACTTCACCCTAATTGGCTATGGACATAAGAATTAGGGTAGATTGGTTAAAGGTTTTCTCACCAAGGACTTGGGAGAAAATACCCTTGAGAACTGGTAGTAATTGATATTTGTTGATGCAACAGTGACTCAGAGTTGTTATAGGGATAAATCATACACCTTCCCTGGCATTGTTCATTTTTCTCTATAAACCCTTATTTTCATACTTCTTTACCTTTACTTTTATTATTATATTTTTACACTCAAAAACCAAATTAATACTTTTTGTTTAATTGAACGATAATTTCAACTCAATATTAACGTGCAGTCCTTGATCAGGGTGCAAGCTACATAGAAATGCGTGTAATCTATAAAAGGCAAAATAGTACACTTGCTATTTTCCCGATCAGGGTGCAAGCTACATAGAAATGCGTGTAATCTTTATCTTTCCCACCTTTAGTAGCAAGCATATTGTTCTGTCAATTAAGACAAAATAGTTTTCACTAAAATCGACTAACAAACAAGCATTTTCTACGTAGAATTATGTAGCCTTGAGTTCTCCATCGCACCAGAAGGTACGTAGGAGCGAGGCTCAAAGTCTCGTCAGACACTCTAATAAAAAATAAACCTTTTAGTCATATTCCTTTCCCTTTTAATAACTCAAGAAAGCCAAACATTTCAAAATATAACACTAACTTGCACAAATAACTAAACTGTTCCCGTTGAGTACAACTGACCTGAGAGGTGCTAATACCTTCCCCTCGTGTAATCGACTCCCAAACCCGATTTGGTTGTGACGACCATAATCATTGTATTTATTTTAGGAGTTTTATCTATATTTTCCCTTTCCCCTCTTTCGTAATAAATAAAGATCGGTGGAGACTCTACTAGTCCATCCTGCGAGCGTGAGATTGCGCTTCGTGAGCATCGTGTTCTCCTTTTGCAAGGTACGAAAGACTGTGACTCTGCTGGGGAGTATTCTAAGTGAGTCAAGCCTTGATTAGTATGTTGTGTGAATTTGTTTGCTTTACTTGTGTGGGTTTTTATCTTTATCTTATTTTTTTTATTTCTATTGTGTTCGCATCTTATAATATGTTATATGGCTCTATTAAGACGTGGTATTGGATGGAGACTTTGATTGAAAATGAATTGTGGGAAATAATATTTACTTGAGTCTATAGTGAAAACATAAGATAGTATGAGGTTGATTAGTGTGGGTTCCCGAGATGTAGTTCTCGTAAGGGTCGGCACGAGAACCTCACTCTAAGTAGATCCTTTGAAAGTGTTGTAGCCTGACATGTAGTTTCTGCAAGCTTCAATGTTTTCATTAGGATTCGTGACTCTAAGGACATTTTTAGAACATTAAACCCTTTGGAAAACTAGGAATGATGGTTGCATATTACGGGTCCTCGAGATGTAGTTCTCATAAGGGTCGACACAAAGAGCTCGCTCAGAGTAGATTCTCTCGAAAGAGTTGACGCCCGACATGTAGTTGCTGTTAGCGGCAAACATTCTTGTGAATATGTGACTCTGGGAACCATGTCTAGAACCAAAGTCAATGGTCATGTAGTGTGGGTCCCCAAGATGTAGTTCTCGTAAGGGTCGGTATGAAGACCTCGCCCAAAATAGATTCCCTTGAAGGAGTTGACGACCGACATATAGTTGTCGTAAGCAATAAACATTCTTATGGATCTATGACTCTAGGAATCCTTTATAAACCTAGATCATACCCCATGAGAACCCTTTTCGTGCAAGCAATCAGATTCATCCATACCTCAGACCTTTGAACTTATATGTCAAAAAAAACACAAATGCATCGCATTCATACACATACATTGCATATGCATAAAAAGAAAAGCAAAGCTCTTAGTTGTCTTTTGTTCATCTCAGGAATCTAAGACATTTGCAAACAACAAAAATGAATCTTGAAAGGAGAAACACCTTCTTGTTCAAGTACAAAGAGCCCAATGTTGACAGCTTGAATGCCTTAAGCTCAAAGTTGACATCAATCAAGCATGACAACTTCAGAAAAGAGCATGGAAAGATTTTGAGCCTCATAACTGAAAAGGTAGATTTGTTTTTCATTATCACTCTGGCCCATTTCTATGACCCTCCTCTGTGTTGTTTCACTTTCTCTTACTTCTAATTGGCTCCCACATTAGAATAATTTGAGAGGATCTTGGGTCGAAACTTGAGGAAATATGACTATTTCCCCAAGCTTAATGAGGATTTTACTCCTAAGATAATAGATCTAGCCTTGAGTATTGATGTCCAAGTGGTGTTGGACAATTGGGATACCAAGGGGACTTTTAAAGGCTTCTCAAGGAGATTTCTAAAAGACTTAGCTTTGAGGTTTAAAAAGGTAGAAAACTAGAAGGCCTTCAACACCATTTTGACTCTTTTGATTCATAGGATTATGCTTTTTCCCAATATTGGCAATTTTGTGGACCAGATAGCTATGGAAACCTTTCTCTCTGGAAACCCGGTGCCTTTCCTCTTAGTTGATGTCTACTACGGTCTCCACTAGCGTCACGAGAAAAAAAGGAACCATATTGTGTTGGTCTCCTCTCTTACATGCTTGGCTTATGACACACATGAAGGAAGAAGGTCCAATTGTGTCCAAAGAGATTAAATGCTCACAAAAGCTAGCTTCTCTTACCACTAACAATATCAAGTGGTACATAAGAGATTCGGAAACCAAAAACATCATCATCAGCTATGGGGAGTTCCCTAATGTTCCATTATGGGGGACTAGGGGATGTATTAATTACAACCTTGTTTTATCCCTGAGGCAGCACAGTTATCCCATGAATAGCCCTCCAGAAGCTAAGGCTTTAAATCCATTCATCTTGCATGACATGGAGGTGAGCAACTCGGCTATGAAAACAGTCATAAGAGCTTATCAGACAATTATTAGAAAGGATAAGGAGTTTGGAAAAAGAAACGTCCTTACTGAGAAACCTTACACCCAATGGATGAAGGAAAGGGTATAAATGATCAAACATTTGTACCCTTTTGATCCCTCTATCTTTCCTCTGTCTCCTGAGCCAGAGCCAATCTTGCCTGAAGATGTTGAAAAGCTTAATGTCGGAATCAAAGAGCTTGAATTGGAAAACTATGAGTTACAACTTAAGCTTAATCAAACTACTTTGGAAAATAAAACTTGAAGTTTGATCGTCAAGAGAAAGACAAAGAGCTTGAAGCTAGCAACAAAAGAGCTAGAATGTTTGAAGACAAGAAGGATCGACTTGATGATGTCCTCCTTGGTACTGAATCTGCGTCCAAGGATAAAAATCAAGAGTTGAAACAAGTCAGGTATAGAATTCAATAATTGGAAAGGATGTTGGATAAATATTTTGAGATGAAGAAAGAAGCTAGAGTTGACTTTGAAGCTCAAATCAGTAACCTTAGGTATGCTTTCAAGAAGTGAAAGATAAGTTATCTCGTGAAATTCTTTGGAAAGAGGAAGTCGAGTAAAATTGTCTCCACCTAGAGTATCAGTTGGGGGAAGCTAATAGGAGGATTGAGACTCTTGAAAACCAATACATGGGTGAAACTTACCTTCTCTTAAGGAATGAATGTATGTATTGGAGGAACCTGTATAGGGAGTCCAAAGCAGCCACGGCTAAAGATCAGCGCATCATCAATGATCTCCAAGAGCTCTACCTTGAGTGGAAGGGAAAATTCCTCAACTTGGACAGATTTGCTGATCTCAACATGCTAGAATTGCTAGAGAAACTCCAAGTTTATTGGTTCATGTGTCCTGAAACACACCACATCAAGTTTTTTAACTTTGTCAAGTTTTGTAAGAAAATGGTGAAAGAGCTCACTACCGATCTTGCAATGATCCAAAAGGCCAAGATGTAGCTTAAGATCTCTCGTACTTGAATTTAAATTTGAATTAATGAAAGTTGTCCTTTTAAGTTTCATTTATTGTTTTGCTTTTTATTCTTATTTTAAATGCTTGCAAATAAAATGTTCTAACATCGTTGAAATAAATAACAAGATAACTAAGAGATTTTCATATAAAAATGCATCCATATATGCATTCATACAATTTTTGAATAAAAAACTCATTTTGTTTTCTTCCTCATGTTCCACACTGAATCCTCAACACCGGTACAATACTCGAGCCAACTCTCGCTAAAGAATGGAGAATCAAGAGCAAGAATTAGCAAGGGTAAGTTTAGAGCTTGATGACCTAAGAGCAGGTGTGGGTCAAATAATGGAGATGCTTCAAGTCATAAAGGCCATGATGGATCCTTCTCAAGTGATAGTCATTTCAGAGATCTCAGGTCCTACCTTCGTACCCCAACCTGCAAGAATTATGCCTTCCACGTGGTCACCATGTGGGTTACCTCCCAACTACTCACCATCATTTAAGGAAACCCTATGTGTTATGTAGTTGAATCAGTATGTGGTACCTTTACCACTCTTCATAGAAGCACATACAATAATCCATATTATTGCCCAACCTATTATCCAGCTGACGGTACAACCACATTTGGATAACCCTCATCATGCGTACCATGCCGATGAATTTCCATGCGAAGAAGATGAGAGGGATGAAATCAAGGGAATGAAAGAGAGATTTCAAGTGCTCGAGAAGAGATTAAGAGCCATGGAAGGAGACCAGGTCTTTGGTGTTGTTGCAAAAGAAATGTGTTTGGTATTTGGGTTGGTGATTCCCACAAAGTTCAAAAACCACTTTTTAACAAGTACAATGTGCCCCTCTTGCCCCAAGAGCCATCTCATAATATACTATCGCAATATGACCGTATATGTTGAAAATGACCAATTGATGATACACTATTTCCAAGACAGTCTAAGCGGTGCATCTTCCAAATGGTACTTAAGTCTCGACCAAAGCAGAATTCAGTGCTTTCAAGACCTATATGACGCCTTTATCAAACATTATAAGTAAAATATGGATATGGCACCATATAGGATACAACTGCAAAACATGTCCCAAAAGAATAAAGAGTTTTTTAAGGAATACACGCAAAGGTGGAGAGAATTGGCCTCTCAGGTTAAACCTCCTCTTGCAAAGAAGGAGCTTACTAAACTATTCATAGACACAATGCAACCTTCCTTCTGTGAGAAGATGGTAGGGAGTACATCTCTAGGTTTCTATGAGAATATCGTAAATGTTGTTGGAACCTCCAACAACAATAAGAATAAATTTCAAGGAGGTTTCAAAAATAATAAAGAATGTGAAACAAATGTTGTATCTAGTGGTCAAAGAAGAACCCACTCGAGAAGAAAATAACAACATCAAATTTGTCTATCAATAGCAAACCTACCCTGTGCAGCTTGCTCAGCAACCGTATATGTCCGTCTTCACTCTGGCCTTCAATCATCAACCTTCATCAGTCTATCAGCATGCTCAGGTTGCTCATGTATATCAACAAGCACCTGAAACACCAACTTATCAACAGTCGAGAGTTCAAGCTTCACGCCCACAAAATGCTCCTGAGAAAAATAGAAGACAATGGAATAGATCCATTTTCAATTTGATTCCCTTGACATATATTGAGCTTCATCCGTCCTTGCTACAAAAGGGACTAGTGGTTCCCAAGCTTCTAGGGTCTCCGCCTGATCCTTTACCTCTGTCATACCCCAATTTTGTCCGGGCATTTTAAATTTTCATAAATTCGATTTAATTTTCAGTCTACATCATATGTACAACATAACATGCATTTTATCATTAATAATACCTGAAATATCAGTCAGGATAAATTTATTGAAAATACAGACAAATCGGTTGAATCTTTCCTCAAGTACGGACAAAATCAGCGGATAAAAGTTTCAAAATTAAAATTACAGACGCCAGTATTATTAATCTACAGTTCATGTAGTTTAACTTGGTGTGCTCTTTGTATTTTTCAGCAGCTGTTTCAGTTGCGTTTTGACCCGCCTGAGCCCTTTTAACCGGTGAAAATTTATTTCAAAATTTAAAGAAACGCTGTATTTTTTCAATAAGTATATTTTATGCTGATCATTTTAGTGCATCCGATTTAATTTTTCGAGCAAATTTTCACCCAACATTTATTCAGTTTTAGCCGTTTTAATTTTGTTCTTTCGCCAAAATAGTCAGATTAAAATAATAGAATTTCCCATGTTATCATTTTAATTTTATCATGATTATTTTAAAAGTTGTGAACTTTATTTGATTCAATTGATTGAAATTGATTAAGTCATCTAAAAACAACATTATAGGCATTTTAATTTATTTAAATAGTATGTGCTTCTTGGTGTGTTTCTTTGATTTGATCCAGGCCATCAATTCAAATTGATCAATGCTCCTCATTAGCAATCCGTGTCCATTTCTATCATCCAATCAAAAATAGCATTTAAATTAATTGAATATTAATAATGAAAATAAAAAATAAAAAAGTTTCATTGGGCTGACACGCTACCACTACTCACTCTCACAGACTCTCTCTGCTTTAACTGTTCTCTCCCTCACTCACCTTTCCACGTTACCTCTCTCTCTCTCTCTCTCTCTCTCTCTCTCTCTCTCTCTCTCTTCTCTCTTGTCCTCCAATGGAAAGAAAAAATAAAAAACAAGAAGAGGAAGCTACCATATAGGTGACTCCTCAATTTGAACTTCACACACACACACACACAAAAGGACAAGGAGAAAACAAAATACAGGAAGTCTCTCTCTCTCTCTCTCTCTCTCTCTCTCTATCTATCTATCTCTCTCTCTCTCTCTCTCACACTGTTTTAACTTTTTTTTCCTTCTCCACCCTTAAGACCTCCGCGCACCCTTCTTCTTCCCCCAAACATCTCCACGCCGCTCCAACCTCCACAACAGCCTTCCGCCGCCGTCTCCGTCGGCATCTACTAACCTCCATCGCGAATCCAATTCCACCACCGTAACACCGTCGCTCCGACCTCCATAACAACTTTCTTCCTCACCACGACAACCCCACAGTCGCCTCCACCATCCACCGTGCATCCTCATCTTCATCAACTCATCATCTCTCTTCAAATCTTCGGCGGAAATTCGTCGTGCATCGCCAGATCCGCAACCACGTCGCGAGAGTTTCAACCTCGTCGGAGAAAGTTTCACACAACCGCAAAACACGTCGGTGGATTCAAACCAATACGAACCACCGTTCACCATAACTACCATTCACCATCCAACTTCCACCGCCGTGCTTTCAACCGTCTCTGTTTCCTTCATTTCGGTCTTCTTCCAAGTCCTCACCAGCAATTTTGGAGCCTATTGAGGTTAAGTATCTGTTTCTGTAAGATTTTTTGGCGGACCCTCTCCGTCGTCATCACTAGCTCCGGCATTTGTTTGGTTTTTCTTCCCTTTGTTTTATGCTAATATTTTAATTTATCTTAATACCATTCTAACCATTATCTTAAAATGTTTATTAGTTACTTGTTTTCTGTTTTGGTACAATAACATTATTCTTATATTTATTCACTTATTTTTCATTAGATGTTGGAGCTAGTCACATTTGTGTAGTATAATTTACTGTAGCATTGGTTCTGAAAATGTCTTGATTTGGTTTCAATGTATGGTCTTAACATTTTTTAGGAGAACTTGTGTTATAGTAGGATTTTGCAATATGGTTCTGTTTGTTTTTAAATAATGCTCCCATTTAGATTTTAGTTTTTTTTCGAATTGCCAGGTCTTGCAGTGAGATATAAGTACCCTTATGACATGTAATTATAATGTTGGTCATTACTAATCAATTTTGGGGTATTTTAAAAAAAAAATCTATCTTTTTCCATTCAACGAATTCGGCCACTCCATGCCGTTATGCCGCCAAAACCACAATAAATCAATTGTACATTTCACCGCGTTTTGATCCACATACGACATTCCAATTCCATTGTCGCCATGTACAAACCGGTTTGAGCACACCGACTCAATTCGATTATTTCATATTTTTTATATTATCATTTATTTTTATTTTTTTTAAATCAATTAATTAAAGTTTTGATTAAATTAGGATGATTTTGTTAATTAATTTTAATTAACTTAATTATTTGATTGTACTAATTTTTAAATTAAATAATTTTGATAATTAATTATAATTACCTTAGTCAGACAATTTAATTAAATTTTTATCAAACAACTTTGCTAATAAAAAATGGACCGACTTATCTCATCATCAACCCAAACCAATTTCAAAAAAATACAAATCACACAATTCTCGATTCAAATGTCAAGCCCATTTTCAAACACCTTTGTAAGTCGATCGCTTTTAAAGCATCGCCATCAACCTCACATAGCTTACTCTTGGGCCTTCTTACAATGAGACCTATTAGGTTTTAATTAATCGATTAGATGAATTATCCACTAAATAAATTCAATTCATTCACGAAATATAAATTTCACAGCCTCGATCCAACATCGAGTATTTTTATTCAAACCAAATCAAAATACCCAATCACAACCAAATACCATTTCACTTAGAAATAAAAAAACAGATGGTTTTGAGCTTTCAACTCCTCTCCTCGATTATTTGAATACGAGTTCTCTTACTCGGTTAGTCAAATAGTCGACACTTCTATCCACCTAAGCACAAACAAATTGAATCATTTCATAATAAGAAATGAAAAGGGAGATGACCTTGAGTCTTCAATTTTTCTCCTCGATTATTTGAATACAAGTTCTCTTACTTGGTTAGTCAAATAGTTGTCATTCCTTTACAAACTTCTAACCCCGATAAAATTAAATCATTTTCACATTAAGCTAAATGAAAAGGGAGTTGACTTTGAGTTTTCAGGTCGAATACGAGTTGTCTTACTCGGTCAGTCGAACAAGTGTCATTTTTTCACAAACATACAACTTAATCAAATCATTTTCATAACAAACTGTACAAAAAAGGAGATGGTTTTGAGTTTTCAATTCCTCTTCTCAAAATGCTTGGATATGAGTTGTTTTACTCAATCAGTCAAGTACTTATCGTTCATTCTAAAATACGTCAACCATATACAACCTTATTCAGATGAAACAGAAAGCGGTCTAGAGTCTTCTATTCTTTTTCCTGATTATTAGGATACGAGTTGTCTTACTCGATTATCCGAGTACTCGTCATCCATTCAAAACACCTTAATTATTATCAAATCCTTTCTATAATTAAGGATGAAAAAGAAAGTGGTCTAGAGTCTTTTATTCCCTTTCCCGACTATTAGGATACGAGTTGTCTTACTCAACTATCCGAGTAATCGTCATCCAACCAAAAACATCTCAACCAATCAAAACATCCAGTATATTAATGCAACTTGTCACCCTCGTGTGACCAAAACCCTTCTTTCAAAAAGAACACTGTTAATCCTTTCTAATGCGCACAACAAACTAGTGCTTAAGCCTCCGCCGAGAGTAGACAAGCCAGCGTTTAGCCTTTAGAACGCGATCTAAAATAGTTGTTCGCTAAAAGACACCAACCAGTCGTAGTTCCCCGAACTACGAATGCTCTGACTTCCTTATTACACCATAAGGATACGTAGGCAGGAGATTGATGTATCTTCGCGAGCACACTAATGAAAAACCTCCCCTTTCCCTTTCTGAGGTTCTCATCCATTTCATTTTCTAATATTATATAACCCAAAGATAACAAACAAACATAAATCAACACTCGAAACACAAATTAGAACTAAAAGGTCCCCGCTGAGTACAGCGGACGTGAGGGGTGCTAATACCTTCCTCTTGCATAATCCACTCCCGAACCCGAATATGGTTACAACGACCATTATTCTATTTCTCAAAGGTTTTATCGATATTTTCCTATTCCTTCATTGGGATAAATAAAGTTCGGTGGCGACTCTGTTCGAACGTAATCTTTTCTGCAACCATTGCGAGGGATCGTATTTTTCGAGATGCGATAGATGGCGACTCTGCTGGGGACTAGCTCCAAGCAAAAGAGAGTGAAGCCTAATTTAGTTTAGTTTTTGTATTGTGTGTTAATCTTGTTTGTTTGATTGTTATTTTTGTTCTGTTATTATTATTCTATCATAATTATTATATTGTGATTTGTTGATTATGTCTTATTTGAGGCTTTCTGTTAATGGTGCTTTGTGAGATAGACTATCTACCCGAGTCTGAGAAAAACCATAAGTTTAAGTTTGTGGTTGCATAGTGGACGCCCACAAGGAGTCTTCCTTGTTGGGAAGATACGAAGACCCCGCCTAGAGGAGATTCTCTTGAGATATTATTGTCTGACGAGTCTTCGTCACAGCGATAGTATTTTCAAGTTGGATCAATGACTCTAGGGACCTTTTAACCCACTATATCCGGAGGTTATGTAGTATTTACCTAAAAAGTTTCAGACTTGTTGGGTTAATACGAAAACCCTAACCAGATGAGATCCCTTGGATGTATTATTACCTTACAGTAATATTTCCAACCTCGATCTATGACTTTGAGGACCTTGTTAGAACCCTGGACTCGAGAGTTGTGTAGTAGAATCCCCATGGAGCCTTCCTTGTTGGGATAAAACGAACACCTCACCTAGACGAGATCTTCTTAAGGATATTATTGTCTGACGAGTCTTCGTCACGGCATTGACGTTCTCAAGAAATATTTGTGACTCTAGGAACCTGCCAACTGTAGAGCCTACCCATGGGGTTACATTAATCAGAGATACCCGTCATTTACCCGTTATTCTGATCCGTCTGAGAACACCTTGAACCTGTGATCCTAAACATGTCACTACATTCATACACATATCATTACATTTGCATTCATCATCATACATTTCATATCATTTTTCACCAAAAAAAATAAATACCAACAAAACTCATCCATCCTTCGTCCATAACCTGCAGTTGATTTCCCGATACTAATATCACACTTGAAGTAGCTCTTGAAAGATCATGGATCTGTTGGAGCAAGGCCATATTGCATTGAGAGGAGATGTGGACTCGATGAAAAATCAGCTAGACCAACTTGTGGAAGCTATGATAGTTTTAGCAAAGAAGGAAGACAACATTCAGCAGACTGCAGTTATTGAGAATGTTATGCTAGCTACAGTAAATGGTCTTACCCAACCTCAGCTTGTGCGAACCCCAGTTAAGAACTCTGTTGTACATGAACGTCATATTGTTCGAGATTCCTCTTACCAGGATGATGTTGAGTATCACAGCTTTGCATTCTCCGTGCCAGATTCCCATGGAATAAGCCTAGTGGTTAATGCTGAACAATCACAAGATGATGAGATTTCTAAAAGATGTCGCGTGCTAGAGAAAAGACTTAAGGCCATAGAAGGAAAATATATTCTTGAACTGAATGCTTTAGACATGTGTTTGGTACCTGGCCTGGTTATACCCCCAAAATTCAAAGTACCAGAATTTGAGAAGTACAAAAGGGATAGATGTCCAAAGCACCATTTGGTGATGTTTTGCCGAAAAATGACCTCTCATGCCCATGATGATAAGCTAATGATTCACTATTTTCATGATAGTTTGATTGGGGCATCATTGAGTTGGTACATGAAGTTAGAAAGGAGTCATATTCAATCATGGCTGGACCTAGCTAACACCTTCTTGAAGCAATACAAATATAATTTGGACATAGATCCCAATCGCATGCAGCTGAGGGTTTTATCTAAAGAAAACAGCGAATCCTTCAGAGGGTATGTGTAGCGGTGTATTCGTCGCTATATGATTTATTGATTAAACCATAAGCAAAGTATACAAAGAATCGAGTCGCCACCGCACCTTTATTTATCCTAAGGAATGGCTAAAAAGCGAACAAAAGCCTAAGAAGTTTTACACGTAGAAAACTAATGAAAAGATCAGAGAATCTGGGTAAGGGGTAAATTACGCAATGGGAAGGTGTTAGGCACCCAAAACGTCCTAGGTACTCCTAGGGAGCCCTTTTCACACTTGTTGTATAAAAAATGTTTATTTGTTTTTGACATATTGTGCAAACATGAATGGGATGATGAGAAAAGAATGTACAAGTTATTATTTTTGTGTTTGAACGGATGAACCCGTTGCCTACGTACCTTCCATCAAAGGTAAGGATCAAAACGCCGTAGTTCGGCTAAAAGATTTCCAAAAATTAGTGAGTTCACTTTAAAACAAGAGCACTAAGGCTTTTCATTACCAATGGGAGAAAACTCAACCTGAATCAACAATCCACCATGCGAGGACGGCTTCAACATACTAGTGAGGGGTTAACCCTATAATAAGTATGGAAGACTTACAATCAACTCACTAAGGATAAGGTAAGATTTACATCAACCACTATGGTAATTGAAACCTATGGCTAATGCATGAAAACATATTAACAATGGACAAAGCCACAAAACAATTGAATGGGTGAAGTTAATTGATTATGAGTATTCACAAAAGAGGGTCAAGGTATGATTAGGATTGATTCAAAGAAGTGTTATGAAATGGAGTTTGAAAAGTCAAGGACTTAGGGTCTAGGTTTCTAATTTGAAAAGACATGAAGATGTTTGCACAATAGTTCAAAGTTTTTTTGAATTAACAATGTGAAAAGGTTTAGGACAAAGAGGGCATGGATGAAGGAGTGTAAAACTTCTCAGAAAGGTTCACCTCTTGAGATCATATAGAAGATGATTCAAGTGTGTCCTTTGGAATGAGGCGACAAAACAAGTAAGCAAATAAAAGCAAGGTGATACCGGATGCCATCAATGGACTTATACCAATCTCACAAACAAAAGCGGATACTGGATACCAATAAATGGATTTACACCAATCTCCTAAAACAAAACAATGATACCGGATGCCAATAAATGGGCTTACTCCAATCTCACAAAAAACAGAACAAAAGGGTGGATACCGGATGCCAATCAACTGGACTTATACCAATCTCCAAAGAATCAAGACATGGATGTCAGATGCCAATCTATCTGGACTTATACCAACCTCCAAAGGATGATCATGGGAGTACAAATGCCAACAACATGGTCTTACAATTGCATCCTCACAAAGCAAACACAAACAAAAAGATGGATGTCAGATGCCAATCTATCTGGGCTTACTCTAATCTCCAAAGGATGATCATAGGAATACAAAGGCCAACAACATGGTCTTGCAATTGCATCCTCACATACAACAAACAAACAAGCACTAAGCAAAGAGGACATAAGTGGCCAATGAAATGGTCTTACACTCAATCCCTTCCCAATCATAGGAACAGAGGCCAAAGAATGGACTTATAGCTGATTCCTCAATGGGCAAACTCAAACAAATCACAAAGATATGAAATGATGATCATGCAATTATGAACAATTAATGATGATAAGTGCACAAAGGTATGCAAGCAAACATGTACATATGAATCAAGCAATCAATCAAACAAAGTCATTTAGCACTCACTATAACCAAGCAATTAGGCTCAAGCAAGGGTTAGACTTTAAAGTCAACTGGAATGGGGTAAGTGGTGCTCTTAACCTTGACATTGAGAGCCAAGGTGAAGCAGATGAAAGGATATGAGGGGTGTGCCTCATTGCTCTTATCCCTGGTCAGGGAGAGCATTGAATATCAGAAGGTGTGGGAGTTCAGAAAGTTGGAACTCTCTCCACAAGTTAATGACTCGATAGATCTTGGGTTAAGATCCACAATGCTACAAACATGTAATGTGAGCAAAGGGAAGACACACAGAATAGTAGGAGATGGACTACACATCTCTTCTATCTACCAATTGCCTTATTAGAAGGACTTTTCCTGCTTGGGGACAAAGATAAACAATCACAAACATTGCCTCTTAAGGAGGACTTCAGACAGGTGCCTGGCCAAGTAACAGGCCAGGTCTTCCAGACTACATGAAGAAGAGATGCTATACCTCAATGCTTAAGCTATCAAGCAAAGCAAAAGCAAGTTCACAAAGGAACTATAGCAACTAAAGTACCTGAAATCAATCAAATATAATCAGTACTCAATCACAAAGTCAAAACAGACAAGATATGAACCAACAGTCAATACAATCAATCACATGTGCAAAGCACACACTCAAATCAAATGAGCTAGATGCATCCTCCAATTGGTCCCATATCAAAACTATTCATCAAATCCATTTTATAAGCAAATCATGTCAAACTAGGCAAGTTGGAATCACATTGGAGCAAACAGAATGAACACAAGCATATCAATACCAAAATGGCTCAATAAATTCCAAGAAAAATCATGTTTAACCAGAACACATTCAATGAGCAACATACCAAAATTCATTGCATTTGGATAAGTGGAAGTATGGAAATTAAAATCCCTAAGTCAAAGCATGTTCAAGCAAGCTCATACAAGGCACCAAATCATACATCAACTTCAAGTAAGCATAAAACAGCAATGACATAAGATAAATGAACCAAATCAAAGCCATGGAAAACTTCAAGATGTCTATAATGCACATGCAAAATTTTAGGTTCATCCAATAAACACCAAGGATTTCACAAATCATGGAAGTTGAACACTCAAGAAAAGTTCACAAATGACAAAACAGCAAATAAAATCCCAATCAAATAGGAAATGGATCTAAAAATTCTACAAAAAATTATGCTCAAACTAGACATCCAGAAGTGTCATCATGCAAAATTCAGAACAATTGGCAATCAAATGGCATGGTAAAGAAATTCAGGAAGATGAACAAGAAATGGTGTGACACACATTGTCACACCTCCAAAGATCACATCATATCTCACAATTCAGAAAAGCAAAAATCACAAACCATATACCAAAATGACCAGGAATGAGTCTAGATTACACATGTAAAATTTCAAGAATTTTGGATCAACCATCATGATTTCACAAATGAAATGGCAAGATAGGTACATGAATGCACAAGCAAGAACAAACCCTAGGCCATTATTTTTTCTAACCGTGCACAAATCCATTAAAAATCATCAAAA
This sequence comes from Lathyrus oleraceus, assembly GCF_024323335.1. NCBI lineage: Eukaryota > Viridiplantae > Streptophyta > Magnoliopsida > Fabales > Fabaceae > Lathyrus > Lathyrus oleraceus. Next base: position 388,333,152 of record NC_066581.1, read on the forward strand.
AATAAAGGACATGATGAGGAACAATTCACAAAAAGAATCATGTAAATTGGATGATTACTTTATGAGTTATGATTTTTTTAATGTGAAAGAAAATTTGAAAATGAGTGAATGGAGTGATGTGAACATGTACAAGCATATATGAAAAAATGTAAAAAGCCAAACATGTGGATGCTAGAAGCCGGATTCGAACCGTGTCGAATTTCAAAATGGAGCGCGCGCCTAATGAAACTCTGCGTTTCATTTAAATATGTGGCGCGCTGCTATTGGTCACATGGCACACTAACAGCGAAATTCATGCAAAAATAAGGCAAGGCAGATCAAATGAAGTTCTGGAAGCGAAAACCTAGAGTTCATAGCACCTTCATCATGTTCATACTGGTCAAGATCCAATGTTCACAGAAATGCATGAAAATTATATGGATCGAATCATCTCAACATGCACAGCACTAATCCAGCATTGATTTGTTCTAATTTTACTCATATCAAAAGGATCGATCAAATTAAGTTCTAACAACCAAACTTTAAATCAAGATATCTTTCTCAAAACCTAATGAAAATGCACGATTCAAAGTTCAACATGCTCAGCAACAAAAGATCTACCAAAGCCACATGATAATTGTGAGAATTGAAGTGGTCGAGTTCTTACCTCTTTGAAGATGCAGAACTTGATTCGTGCGTTTCAAGGCTCCAATGGTAAAAACAGATGATCTATGATAATGCAGAAGATGAATGAAAGCAAGGCTTCAGCTCAACAGTGCTTAAACTCGAAGAAATCTCAAAATGCCATGAACATGCTCAAGCTTCAACAGTTGCAATCTTCAAGAATTTTCCACGATTCTTCTTCAACAGATCTCCAATAGCACCTGTAGATGATGATCAACACAAGCACAAGCAAAAAGAATGGTGAAATTTGATGAACAAAGTGAAAAAAAGGTTTGAGAGAATTTGAGAGATTTGAGAGAATTTCGAGTTTGGAATGAGATTGTGATTTGTTCATTGATTTTCTGTTATGATTAGGTTTAAATACCCCTTGTTAATCAGCATTGTTAAACATGATTAGGCAAAATGCAAGGGATTAGTGAATTGATCATGTTATGCAATTTGGCAAAAATGCCCTTTTTCAAATGTAACCAATGGAACAGTAAAATTCCACTTGCAGCAAATCCAAATTTCTGTTTTAAGGCCATTGCAATTGGTTTGGAGTGAAAATCATGTGTACTTCTCAAAATGACCTTTTTGTCCACCAAAATTCAAATTGATTCACTTGAAAAATGGACTTTTTATGTGATGATTTTTGATGAAATGTAATGATGGATTATGATAGCTCATGTCAAAAGAGATTTGCTCAAAAAAGAATCACATGAATTGGCCATTTGGTTCAAGAGTCATGCCTCCTTGAAGTTCAAAATTTCTTGACAATGATTTGATCATAACTTGCCAACCACACATGAGAAATTGATGTTCTTGGACTTTTTGGAAAGGTGAGAGCAAGATCTTCAACTTTCATGTTGGACAAAATTTGATTTGAAGCTTTCTTGATGATTTAAATTTGAGGAGAAGACCTTTCCATTTTTGGCAGTTTGAAATTACAGGTCACTTGCTATTTTTGGAAACTTTTTGTCTGACCTCCAATTCCTCAATGATGATGTTTGACATGTTATATGAGGCTTGTATGGACATGAATGAGACCTCTCAAACCATTTCCCACCATCAAATCCCTGATTAAATGCACAGTTGACCACAGTTGACTTTCCTAGGGTTTTGGTTGACTGAACAATGCCTTGATGAATTCCAAGCCTCTACCACTTGGGATCTTGATTCAAAATGATACCACAACTCATATGAGATCTTGTGAATGATCATTGGTGCCCAAATTCTTCAGAATGGCCACCATCCATGGCTCAATGACTGCCTTTGACTGGCTTGACCTAATTGCTTCAGCTGCAAGTAACAATGTTAAATGACAATATTTTTGTACTTTTGGTTAGTAAACAAATGAAAAGCAATGATATACAAATGCTAGACATGCTTGGTGATCAAGAACCACACTCACAAGATAACCCACCCACAGGGAATGAGGCAAAGGCGCACAAAGATCCTTGAGGCAATGCTATGGTATGATATGATGCCATGAGGGATCTTAGGGACAAAAATTGGGGTCTTACAGATGCCCCTATTTAAGGTCATTCTAGCCGGAGAAGTGAAGTTTAGAATTCTTCATATCGACGCGGTAGAATGGGCTTAAATAACAGTAATGAGACAAATTTTGGTCCCTTAAGAGACCTCATGATGCAAATGTATGCATGCAAAAGACACAAACTCTGTGGGGAATATAGTTCACACAGAAGAAAAGACGATCCGTCAGAGTAATACACTCACCAGGAACATAGACTCAAACAGGACTCTTATGGGGATAATAAAAAGGAATGCGTGAGCAGGACACGACTCTGAGTTGGGGGAAACAAAAATAGACCGGAGAATTTACAGGGGAAGTAAAGGACTCAAACTGGGGAGAGAAAGAAATTTTCAAAGGAAACACATCCATTGGAAAAACTCAAACTGACTCAAACTATCCATAAAGGATACTTCGGATAAAAATCCGGACTCGGACCAGGGAAAGATCCACAAAGCATCTCCCTGCCGGGGAAAATTGCATACATTGGGGAAAACGGCAATACAGCAAAAGGGTAAAAATCACAACAGGATACTCCACTGGAAAAGGTCTAACAAAGAGACTCTCACGGGGAAAAGCAACAAGACGAGGTGTTACCGGTATAAGGGTAACAAACTCAGGGAGAATGAATATCTAAGACCGGTATAAGGGTGAGAGATATCAATCAACCAAACATCTGAGGAAGACCTGAAAAAGGTACATCAACTCAGGAAAATCTGACTCTACAGGGGACCAAGGTCATAATAGGGAGCAGACAGGAAGGAACACCAGGGCTACCGAGGTATATAATAGGTGACCGACCGAAGCGTGAATTGGTATATATGCCAAAACACTCATCATCCGAAAGGAGGGCTTGAAGAAGTAAATCGACTTACAGGATGGACATTCAAATCCACAAAGGGAAGACGAATCTTACTCAATTGGGGACACAAACCCAAAGAGTGCATGAGATATAATATCCATTACCGTCAGAACGTGGATAGAGTACTCGCATGAGATATATTATCTATTACCGTCAGAACATAGATAATATACTCGCATGGTAAGAAACACCAGGGATACCGGTTACTGGGTATATAATAGGTGATCTACCGAAGCGTGAATTGGTATATATGCCAAAACACTCATCATCCGAAACACAAACTGGTTTAAAGGATGGATATTCAATTCTACAAAGAATACGAATCGTACTCTACTGGGGAAGATCAACAAAGGATTCCAACCAAAGAGCGCATGAGACATATTATTCATTACCGGCAGACCGTGAACAATATACTCGAAAGGAAAAGACACCAGAGATACCGAAGTATATAATAGGTGACTAACCAAAAAGAGAGACGATCGATACCAAGCATCCGGGTAAACGAAAGACAACTCAAAGGGGATAAATTGCAAGCATCCGGCAATTATCCAACAAACAAATATTCGATTCCACAAAAGGGAAATAACAAATCTTACTCGACCCGGGAAACACAAAAGGCTTCGACTGAAGAGTGCATGAGATATATTATCCATTACCGTCAGAACGTGAATAATATACTCGCATGGAAGATTATCCACAACCGGTATAAGGGTTAACAAAGGATAAATCGACCGGAAAGAAAGGCATCGGGATACCAAACTAGGTATATAATGATGACCAATCAAAGGGAGCAACAACATTACCAACAAAAGGGTAAATGAAAGAAGACCCGCTGGGGATGAATTGCAAGCATCTGGAAATTACCCACAAAGACTAGCTAGGGATACATTGATAAACAATCAATGATCCGGGGAACAAATCACTAGCAAACGGTGAAAAGACCCACTGGCGACTTCAAAAGGAATATCATTGCAAGCATACGGCAATGATCCAGAAGACAACTTGCTGGGGATATAATTGCTAGCAACCGACAATTATCCACAAGCAAAGAGAGGAACATCAACATCAAATATTGAATGAAGATAACCACAAAGAGTAACCATCATCGGTTAGGATGAACAAAACGGTTAACTCTGCAAGGGGGAGAAATTAGGGTTTACAACTACCGAACACGGGGTAGAATACCAACATCTGGCTGAGGAAGCAAGAGGTTTACCACTACCGACTACTGGGTAGACAACCAAAGACTCAGCTGGGATAAAATTGCAAGCATCCGGCAATTATCCAACTGTACCACAAGGTACAAAACTCCGATGGGGGAGAAAAACCAAAATATGGGATTTACAACTACCGAATACGGGGTAGAAGACCGCAGACTCCACTAGGGACAGGGTGAATGAAGGCCGAATATCAAGCACTTATTCAACTTATTCCACAGGGAAACGCGAACTTTGTTGGGGATAAAACCACAACAGCACAACGTCCACCACCAACCAGAACGAACCACAAAGATTACCTCTGATAGGGGAAAGGAGATAGGACTTACGACTACCGAATACGGGGTAGTAGCCATACTCTGGTGGGTAAACACGAATTAGGGTTTACATCTACCGAATACAGGGTAGAAAACCAACAATTCCACGTGGGGATGGGAAAAAATCACAAATCCGTACGGGAAACGATAATAGGGTTTATAACAAACCACAAACTGCTGGAGAGCAGGCAAATAGGATTTACGACTACCGACTACTGGGTAGAAAACCAACACTCTTGCCGAGGAATAAAAGGTATATAACCACAAATTCCGCCAAGAAGAAGGAACATAGGACTTACAACTACCGATTACTGGATAGAGGCCCACAAAACTCCGCTAGGGATAAAAGAATTATTGCCGGTTACTGGGCAATTCATTTATTTATTCCACAGGGAAGCGCAAGAACAGTTGACAAAACGCCAATTCGGGATTGATCCGAAAAAACAGACTGAATCAAGACTCGTCCTATTGAGGATATAACTCAAAAGGAACATCCATCCCAACCTATGTATTGGGAGGAAACCGAAGCAACCGTCATCCACGGGGACATATCTCAGTGGGGAACTGCAGAAGGAAAGACAGACACTTTCTGCTTATGGGCTGACTCTATATGGAGAGATTAAACACCCGACATCTGCTTAAGGAGATATATAAAGAGATCTGTATCACCCATAGCGGGAGAACAACAAACAAAAGATATATGGCAAAAATGCAATATGAATATCTGAATGTTTTATGAATATGCATGAATATGCGTAATTTATGTTTGATGAATGCTGACAAAACAGACATATCTAACACAACAGGCCCAGGAATCACACGCCCGGTACTATACTTCCAAGGGAAAACCAACTGGAAAGCCAATCTGCGGAGATCCACATGCTAAAAAGCAAAGATCTGGGGGAGGCAAAACAAGAGATATCACAGAATCTCTGAGTGATGGATCCATAACCCACCCAACCAGGGTACAGAAAGTCACAACAGGCAACCAGCCACCAAGACCAATCTGTAGGGGAACGAGAGAATCTCGAGATTCTGCAGGGGATCCCAGTATCAACTGAGAAACAAAAGTTCACGGCACAAACAAGAACTGCCGCAAAAGCAACTCCAAACAACTCCGGGGAATAACCCACTGCAGGAGAATCATCCAAGTAGAATCTAACTGCACAAGCAACTCTACTGGGGAAAGTTGTCAGCTATCCTTCTAGAGAACAAACCACTGAAGGAGAAAGCACCACACAAGTAGATTCTGCAACACGCCACTCTACTCGGGGAGAACATACATCCGACGGATCGCACAAGTAGAATCTGCAATAAGCCACTCTACTGGGATCACAAGCAAATAAGGAAATCACTCCAATCTTTGGGATGCTAGAGCCACCAACCGACCCTACTGGGGATTGAGAGAGTTCTCAACAGGCAAAAACTGCCACACCAACCATTCTGCAGACTAAGCTGGGAAAAATGGAAAGCAACCATGCTGAGGAGAGAAACAACAACTCCGCTAGCGACTGCACTGGGGAGAGACTACTGCTGGAGAAAAAAACAAAGTCTTCAATAACATCTCTGCTTGCGACTATACTGGGGAACAAACCCCACCAACAACTCTTCCTGTGGAACACCCCAACAACAAACTCTGCTTGAGGAACAACCCCAACAACAAAGCAGGAGAAAGAGGATACAACCAAGCCAGGAATATGAACAAATGTCTTACCTGTTGGAAATCATGCCACCCTCGGGAGAGCACTGAGACATTCTTGAGTATCCTTTCACCATTGTGAATATTCACTTTGTTTAAAACAATATTTGAAAATTCTTTGTTTTAAAACAATGACATTTTATCAATTAAAACATGCAAAACATTTGTTGAATTGAACAAATAAGAGTGCAAATAATTGGATAAAGCTCAAATTGATTTGATGGAATGGTAGCCTGCAAATGGCAAGACTCCATAGATCTGTACAAATTTGAAATCAGTGATATATATTGGAAGAGGGCTACATTGAACATAATGATCCTTTCTCTACCAATTTGAATCTTGATGTATCCGAAGCTTCAGTCGACGACGAATCGAGAATCTCTGACAAACAGACGGCTGCGGAACAGAAAGTCTTGTCAGGATGCAGTTACTTGCCAAATCCCTAATTTTTGCCTAGATTACCCCAGGGTGAGGTACTCAATCTAGCGGGATGCAAATATTCTTTTTTCCAGTCTCTAACTTTTGCCTGGATCACCCTTGCGGGTTCTCCACCGAGACGCTCATTTTTGCCTAAGCCGCCCCTTCGGGTTTTCAACTTAGTGAGCTATTCTGTTTCTCATTTGCATATACTTTTTCTTATTAGGCAAAGTATTTCTTGACTGCATCTGAATTCACAGGATGAGTGAAATCCTCCCCATCCATTGTTGTAAGCATCAAAGCACCGCCTGAAAAGGCTCTCTTAACAACATATGGACCCTCATAGTTTGGAGTCCACTTGCCCCTGGAATCGGGCACGAAAGACAAGACTTTCTTGAGCACGAGGTCACCTTCTCGAAACACACGAGGCTTGACCTTCTTATCGAATGCTTTCTTCATTCTCTGCTGATATAACTGACCATGGCACATGGCAGTCAATCGCTTCTCTTCAACCAAATTCAGTTGGTCATAACGACTCTGAATCCATTCAGCATCAGTCAACTTGGCTTCCATCAAGACTCTCATTGATGGGATCTCCACCTCTACTGGGAGAACAACTTCCATGCCGTAAACAAGAGAGAAAGGCGTTGCCCCTATTGAAGTGCGTACAGATGTACGATATCCATGCAAAGCAAATGGCAGCATCTCATGCCAATCTTTGTACGTGACGGTCATCTTCTGGATAATCTTCTTGATATTCTTATTAGCAGCTTCAACAGCCTCATTCATCTTAGGTCTGTAAGGAGAGGAATTATGGTGTGCAATCTTGAATTCAGCGCACAACTCATCCATCATCTTATTATTCAGATTAGATCCATTATTAGTAATGATCTTATCTGGCACACCATAACGGCAAATCAGCTGGTTCTTGATAAACTTCACAACCACCTGCCTGGTCACATTCGCATACGAAGCGGCTTCAACCCATTTGGTGAAGTAATCAATTGCTACGAGAATAAACCTGTGTCCGTTGGACGCTTTCGGCTCAATCATGCCGATCATGTCAATTCCCCACATAGAGAAAGGCCATGGTGATGAAATCACATTTAGAAGTGTCGGAGGAATATGAATCTTATCCGCATAAATCTGACACTTGTGGCATTTCTTCACATATTTGCAGCAGTCAGACTCCATTGTCAGCCAATAGTAGCCTGCTCTCAACATCTTTCTAGCCATGGCATGTCCATTGGAATGAGTACCAAATGAACCCTCATGGACCTCAGTCATTAACAGGTTTGCTTCATGTCTATCCACGCATCTGAGCAAAACCATGTCAAAATTCCTTTTATACAGCACTTCACCACTGAGGTAGAAACTGCCTGACAACCTTCTTAAAGTTTTCCTATCTTTCACAGATGCCCCTGGCGGGTATACCTAGTTCTGGAGGAAATTCTTGATATCAAAATACCAAGGCTTGTCATCATTCACTTCTTCGACTGCAAATACGTGAGTTGGTCTATCCAAGCGCATCACGACAATATTGGGAACTTCATTCCAATACTTGACAACAATCATGGAAGCAAGTGTAGCAAGAGCGTCTACCATCTGATTATCCTCTCGAGGAATATGATGAAAGTCAACTTCTGTAAAGAACGTTGAAATCCTTCTTGCATAATCTCTGTACGGAATGAGACTTGGTTGATTCGTCTCCCATTCACCCTTGATCTGATTAACAACTAGGGCCGAATCACCATACACGTCGAGATGCTTGATTCTCAAATCAATGCATTCTTCAAGTCCCATAATATAGGCCTTGTACTCAGCCATATTATTCGTGCATTTGAAAGTTAGCCTTGCTGTAAGCGGAATATGCGTGCCATGAGGAGTAATGATTACTGCCCCAATTCCATTTCCATACTGATTTACAACGCCATCAAACACCATCGTTCATCTGGAACCAGGTTCCGGACCTTCATCAAGTGTAGGCTCATCACAATCTTTCATTTTCAAATACAGAATCTCCTCATCAGGGAAGTCGTACTGAACAAACTGATGATCTTCAATCGGCTGGTGCGCTAAATGGTCAGCCAAGATACTACCTTTGATAGCTTTCTGAGCTCGATACTCAATATCATACTCAGACAACAACATCTGCCAACGGGCAATCCTCCCAGTTAAAGCAGGCATCTCGAAAATATACTTAATTGGATCCATTCTGGATATCAACCAAGTTGTATGATTTATCATGTACTGGCGCAAACGCTTAGCAGCCCAAGCTAAAGCACAGCACGTCTTCTCAAGCATAGAGTACCGAGACTCACAATCAGTAAATTTCTTACTGAGGTAGTATATAGCAGATTCTTTCTTCCCTGATTCATCTTGTTGACCGAGTACACAACCCATCGAGTCTTCAAGAACAGTCAAATACATGATCAGAGGTCTTCCTTCCACAGGCGGAGACAAGATCGGAGGTTCAGACAGATACTCTTTGATACTGTCGAAAGCTTTCTGGCAATCCTCGGTCCAATCATGAGACTGATCTTTCCGAAGGAGCTTGAATATCGGCGCACATGTGGCAGTCATGTGGGATATAAATCTGGAAATGTAATTCAAGCGGCCAAGAAAACCTCGGACTTGCTTCTCAGTTTTGGGTGCAGGCATCTCCTGTATTGCTTTGACCTTGGCAGGATCAACTTCAATACCTCTTTCGCTGACAACAAAACCCAACAACTTGCCAGAACGGACTCCAAATGTACATTTGTTCGGATTCAGACGAAGTCTAAACTTCCTCAGACGCTGAAAAAGCTTCAACAAATGCTCAACATGTTCAACTTCCGTTCGGGACTTAGCAATCATATCGTCAACATAGACCTCTATCTCCTTGTGCATCATATCATGAAACAAGGTAGTCATAGCACGTTGATACATGGCTCCGGCGTTCTTCAGACCGAAGGGCATCACTCGATAACAGAATGTTCCCTAAGGTGTGATGAATGTTGTCTTCTCCATATCTTCGGGTGCCATCTTGATTTGATTATATTCGGAAAATCCGTCCATAAAGGAAAAGACTTTGAATTTAGCTGTATTGTCTACCAACATATCAATGTGTGGTAGAGGAAAATCATCTTTCGGACTAGCTTTATTCAAACCTCTGTAATCAACGCACATACGGACTTTTCCGTCCTTCTTAGGCACAGGCACAATATTGGCCACCCATTGAGGATATGTAGAAGTCATCAGAAACCCCGCATCAATTTGCTTCTGAACTTCCTCTTTGATTTTCACTGCCATATCTGGATGAGTTCTTCTGAGCTTCTGCTTCACAGGCACGCACTCAGGCTTCAAAGGCAGGAAATGTTGCACAATATCTGTATCTAGACCCGGCATGTCTTCATATGACCAAGCAAAGATATCGGAATATTCTCGTAGCAACTCAATTAATCTCTTCTTGACAGACTCTTCAAGAAGTGCCCCAATCTTCGCCATACGAACACAATCCTCAGACCCCAAGTTGACTGTTTCCAGATCTTCAAGGTGCGGCTGAATGATCTTCTTCTCGTGCTCAAGGAGACGTGTGATCTCATCAGGAATCCCTTCAACATCATCTTCCTCTGCCTCGAATACAGGGAATTCAAAATTGGGAGATGGCGTTAGATCATTATGTTCAATGGGTTTTAGAATCAACCTGCATAATGATTTTGGTTAATGAAAAAACTTTAGAATCTAAACAAGCAAATCATTATGCAGATGAAAAATGTTGCTTTTATTCTTGTTTTTATGGGTTTTTTGTGATCACTGATTTCATGCAAAACAAAAAGTGAAAACAAATGGAAAAACAAATGTTTAACAATGCATTAATTGAATGAAAACATCATCGTATTATATGCTGCCAACAATGTCATCACTTCTCCTTTTGGCATGGGAGAAGGGTTTTAAACAAAGTGAACAATTACTCTGATCTATGGATGACTGTAGGAACATCTACAGCGACCCAATTGTGGCAGACACCACCAGGAATGACGAAATTGTTCAGATCTTCTGCATCCTCTTCCAAGATAGCAGCAGCCTCCTCAGGTTGATCATCATGGATGAATCCTCCACTTTTGAACAAACCTTGCTTATTATATGCCCCAGAACAGTAGCCAATGCCAGCCTGGGATCTATTGTCTTCAAGCTCGATCACCTTCCCTAATCCAGCAACTGCGCCACATTCAATGGCCAGTTTCGCATCACGATAGGAAGCAAATGAAGGAGACTTCTTCTCAATTGGTTCATCAATAGACAAAGCTTGGAACGGAGTTCCAACTTCATCCTCGGCGTCAATATACGAGAAAGAAGACAAGTGGCTAACCAGGAGAGCCTTTTCTCCCCCTACCACGACCAGTTTCTTATTTTTCACAAATTTCAGCTTCTGGTGTAGGGTGGATGTCACGGCGCCAGCCTCGTGAATCCATGGTCTACCAAGGAGACAGCTATATGATGGGTGGATGTCCATTACCTGGAAGGTAACTTGGAAATCACTTGGTCCAATCTTGATTGGGAGATCAACTTCCCCAATCACAGTCTTACGCGACCCATCAAACGCTTTCACAACAACACCACGCTGCCTCATAGGAGGACCCTGATATGACAATCGAGCGGGTGTGGTTTTTGGCAATACATTCAAAGATGATCCAGTGTCCACCAGCACGTTGGACATGGCATCAGATTTGCAATTCATAGATATATGTAAAGCCATGTTGTGGTCTCTTCCCTCTTCAGGGAGATCAGCGTCACAGAAACTCAACGTGTTGCAAGCAGTGATGTTTGCAACGATACCATCAAACTGTTCCACAGTGACGTCGTGATCAACATACGCCAGATCCAAAACCTTCTGCAGAGCCTCCCTATGGGGTTCTGAATTCAGCAGCAAAGATAATACGGAGATTTTGGAAGGCGTTTGTAGAAGCTGGTCTACAACATTGTACTCACTCTTTTTGATGAGCCTCAGCATCTCATCACATTCTTCATTCACAATGCCACTAGGGCCAACTGAAGAAGCGGGAGTTTTTTGTACAGAGGAGGGTTTGGCAACAGGTGCCGGATTCTGAATATTAACAGCAGTCCCAACAGGACGCTCAACAGAGTCAGAAACAACAGGAGCCTTGGGAGGTGCAGAAAACACGTGACCACTACGGGTCAACCCGCTCACATCAGCAATGTTTGTCACGGACGTTGAAGGCAAAGGCACTTCTACCCCATCTTCTACAGCAATGGGATTGTATCTGAATGGCACAACTTTATCAGATGAATAAGGCACAGGGCCTGCGGGCTTGATGACTAGAGACGGAGAGACCTTCGGCTTGCTGCTATCATAACGAATAACAACAGGCTCGGGTAACTTGAACACCGGTGATATAACATTAACCTCGGGTTCATCTTCATCAACATTGCGATTCTGCAGAATCTCAATGGTACCCTCATCTAGCAACTCTTGAAGCTCTCTTCGTACCTGGCGACAACCTAGACGGTTAACCGAACAGATGCGGCACTTGTCGTGGTCATGCTCCATGTGGCTGTATTGACACAACAACCGATGTAATTCGACCAACGATTGTCTAATATGGCTTACATATTTGACTTTATATTTGCCAGGACACCCCTGGACCATATTAACAGATTTCCCATGCGCGGGCAGTGGGTTCTTGGTAACATTCGGGCCTGAATCTTCAAAGCTCAGAATTCCACATCTCATAAGGTCTTGAACCTTAGTCTTCAGTGGGTAGCAGTTTTCAATGTTATGACCCGGAGCACCGGAATGATAAACGCAGTGTTGGTCTGGTTTATACCACCATTGAGGGTTTGCAGGAATAGCAGGAGGATCCCTGGGTGTAACCAACTTCCTTTCCAACAAGGAAGGATATAACTCTGCATATGACATAGGAATTGGATCGAAACTGATCTTTTTCCTATCATAACTCAAGTTAGCTTGGTTGGTTGTGCTACCACGAGGCTGGTAAGCCTGTTGCTGTGGACGCTGATGTTGCTGATACTGAGGCTGTTGATATTGCTGAGAGTTGTCTTTGAAGACAGGTGCTATATGAGCCACCTGGTGCTGATTGTTGTTACGCCGTGCTGGCTTCCTCTGAACAGAGGGTCTCTTTGATTTAGTATGGGATTGCACATCATGTGCCTCCCCATCCTTCTTCTTAAACGCCCCATACCGTTTAGAAGAAGAGCTCTCATCTTTTGCTAAACGTCCTTCACGGACCCCTTCCTCGAGACGCATCCCCATGTTCACCATCTCGGTGAAATCAGAGGGAGCGCTTGCTACCATCCGCTCGTAATAAAAAGAACTAAGAGTCTTCAAAAAGATCTTAGTCATCTCTTTCTCCTCTAGCGGTGGAGTAATCTGAGCAGCCAGCTCTCGCCACCTCTGGGCGTACTCCTTGAATGTCTCCTTATCCTTCTGAGACATGGCCCTGAGCTGATCACGGTCAGGAGCCATATCAACGTTGTACTTGTATTGCTTGACGAAGGCTTCGCCAAGATCGTTGAAGGATCGGATATTAGCACTGTCCAAACTCATGTACCATCTGAGTGCAGCACCGGACAGACTGTCTTGAAAATAATGGATCAGAAGCTGATCATTATCAGTTTGTGTAGACATCTTTCTGGCGTACATGACCAGATGAGCAAGAGGGCATGTGTTCCCCTTATATTTTTCAAAGTCAGGCACTTTGAATTTGATCGGAATCTTCACTCCGGGAACTAAACACAACTCGGCAGCAGACTTGCCGAACAAATCTTTCCCTCTGAGGGTCTTCAACTCCTTCCTCAGCTCAAGGAATTGGTCATTCATAGCCTCCATCTTCTCATTAACGTCTGGGCGCTCAGACGGCTCAGAATGATAGATGGTGTCGTCTACCCTAGGCATGGTATGCACGACAGGAGGAGCAACAATAGGGACCGGGCTAGATGCCGGCATATGAGCAAAAGTTGGGGCAGGAATATCAGGCATGAAACCTGGAGGCATTCCCCAAGGGAACCCGACTGGCATAGCATGAGACGCGAAATGAGCACTGGCGGCTGGCACAGTCGAAGCTACCATCTCTGAAATGACAGTCCTCTGGATAGGAGTTGCAGGCGGTTGAGCAGGTTGATTCTGGGCAGCAAGAAGTTGCTCCATCAAAGCGCCAAGTCTGGCGACCTCTTCTTTCAATTCACGGTTCTCTTGTTCTAGCTGATCCATAACTCTTGCAGAATTGGCTCGAGTATAGTACCGGTGAGTCAGCTTGTCTTCAAAATAAATGAAGAGCACAGAGTTAGGGCAAGAAGACCAGAAACAAGGTACCTGCTTATGCAAAATGATGCATGAAGTGCTCGTGCATATGCTTTATTTTATTTTCAAGGAACCCTTAGGGTATTATTTGCAAATTTGAATTTTTAAGCATTTATTATCATATGGAAAATATCTCATTCAATATATATCCAAGACAAAGAAGTACAACATTTTTGATCATATTACAAAGAGAGAAGGAAAATAACATCCTATGGATCCCTAGAAGCTCGGGACGCTGGAAGACGAGAAGCACACAACTTCTTGATCTCTCTCTCATAGGCAGCTTCCATATCTGCTTTCTCCTTCGCAAGTCGATCATACTTCCTCTTCCAGAATTTGGAAGACTGGGGAAGCAGAGAAGTCCAAGTATCATTCGGATCGTCGATCACTCGATGCTCGAGAAACTCAATCAGAGCGTCCTTCTCCTTAAGCTGATGAAGCAGCTCCTCTCTTTCACGGATCCAAGCACGTGAAAGGTCTTCTTCTCTCAACTCCTCTACACTTTGGGTAGGGAGGATTGAAGGCCCAGCCACATCCAAAGGTGTAGGTCTCGGATGATCATAAGGCATCAGGTACACGGCAGCTCTCTGTCTGACCCAGGAAGTGTAAGGCTCCAAAGCAATGCAATTCTTCGGACCCAACTCATTCCTACTCTTCTTGCAGATCTTGCGCCAAGCACGGACAAATCTGGCTTTCAGGCCTTGGGGATCTTTACCCTCCTGAAAGAATACACCTTCTAACAGAATGTTATGAGGTTTATCCTTTAGGGGGAACCCAAGCTGACGACGTGCGAGAATAGGATTGTAGCTGATCCCACCACATGTACCAAGAAGAGGCACATTAGGGAATTCACCACAATAGTCAATAATCTGAACGGTATCATACACGCGATCATACCAAGAGATAACATCATTAGTGAGAGACATGAGTCTCTGAGACCACCGTAGACATCCCTTGTTCTCCTTGAAGGCAAGGGTCTACGTCAAGTGCGAAATAAACCACTTGTACAGCAAAGGCAGACAGCACACAATAACTCCTCCACCCTTTGCATTCCTCAGGTGCAAAGAGACATAGGCATCACCCAACAGAGTCGGAACGGGATTAAGAACTGAGAAGATCCTAATGGCATTCACATCTACAAATTTGTCGAGGTTGGGAAATAATACCAGTCCATAGATGAGCAGTACAAATAAAGCCTCAAAGGCATCCTCACTCATGGCCTTCCCATAGATGGTAGCTTGAGCGATGAGGAACTCAGAAGGAAGACCCTGAATTCCACCTTTGGTAGTCAGATTAGCTTTAATCAAAGCTTCATCTATGTGCAACAAGTCTGCAATCTCTCGAGCGGTCGGAATACTCTCTAAGCCACTGAGCGGCACCTGATCCAGAATCGGGATCCCAATAAGATGAGAATACTCCTCCAAGGTAGGCAACAGTTGGAAGTCCGGAAATGAGAAGCAGTGATACAGAGGATCATAAAACTGAGCCAGAGTACTCATCAAACCCTCATCAACCTGAGTAGTCAACAGAGGCAGAAGCTTCCCATAACGAGCTTTGAAACCCAAGGGATCTAATACATAAGATGTCAGATTCCTTAACTCTTTCACATCAGGTTGTCTAAAGCTGTACTTCTTTGTATGCCTTTTTGGTCTTTCCATGTCTGAAAATTTTGCAAATAAACCCTTTTAAGTTCCTTGAAAAAAATTTCTTTTTCTGATGACATGAATGTAGATGAATGCATGAATGCAACAATCACACTCAAGGATCAAGCAAGTCACACCAAACAAAGGTCATGGGAAAGCTCGTTGTATCCCTAATATCAATCATCCATTTTGGTGGATTTAGGTTTTCACCTTATCGACACCCAAGTTCCATTGATATTAACGGTACATGAACCGGCTCAAACATCCTTAATATCAATCATCCGTTTTGGCGGATTATGGTTTTCACCTTATCAACGCCCAAGTTCCATTAATATTAAGGGTGTCTGAACGACTCAACCACGAATCACGGGTTTGCTGAGAGTCACGAGCATGGAGTCTTGGTTAAGAACCACCCAAAGGGAGTGTACTAGGGTTTAAACCTGCCGGACATGTTCTACCAGAGGTTCCCATAATCATAGTCCCATCTCTCGGATATTATCGGAGGAACGAATACTCGTATTCCAAAAATATTCTCAAGAGAGACTCTTATGAGTGTAGTATCGCGTAACAATCGCATCAGATCTGACATTTGAACGACCTCCGCACTACGTCCTAAAAATAGGCCAAGATGGGCTTGGTAAACTAAGGTCCTTGGCTTCTAAAGCACATGATTGAAAGAATAATGCCTAACCACAAATAACTTGTGTGACATTATTAATCCAACATGACCTCCACCAAGTGAATGGACTCGCAAGTCAACTGGCTAAGGAATACTCCACACCAGTCAACAAGACTATGCCATTCTCCTATCCTAGAGTGCACTCGAGTTCGGGTATAGAACTCATCTCACAGAGATCACCAAAGCAAACAGCAATTGTATATCAAGCAATTCAAACATTACAATCAATACAGTTATCCCAAATTATACAAAAATATGTCAAATAACAGATAAACAAATATCATACAACAAGGGTGAAAAGTAGGCAATACCACCAGGGAAAGTCTAATGTCATCCCCAGCAGAGTCGCCACTTTTCTGTAGCGGTGTATTCGTCGCTATATGATTTATTGATTAAACCATAAGCAAAGTATACAAAGAATCGAGTCGCCACCGCACTTTTATTTATCCTAAGGAATGGCTAAAAAGCGAACAAAAGCCTAAGAAGTTTTACACGTAGAAAACTAATGAAAAGATCAGAGAATCTGGGTAAGGGGTAAATTACGCAATGGGAAGGTGTTAGGCACCCAAAACGTCCTAGGTACTCCTAGGGAGCCCTTTTCACACTTGTTGTATAAAAAATGTTTATTTGTTTTTGACATATTGTGCAAACATGAATGGGATGATGAGAAAAGAATGTACAAGTTATTTTTTGTGTTTGAACGGATGAACCCGTTGCCTACGTACCTTCCATCAAAGGTAAGGATCAAAACGCCGTAGTTCGGCTAAAAGATTTCCAAAAATTAGTGAGTTCACTTTAAAACAAGAGCACTAAGGCTTTTCATTACCAATGGGAGAAAACTCAACCTGAATCAACAATCCACCATGCGAGGACGGCTTCAACATACTAGTGAGGGGTTAACCCTATAATAAGTATGGAAGACTTACAATCAACTCACTAAGGATAAGGTAAGATTTACATCAACCACTATGGTAATTGAAACCTATGGCTAATGCATGAAAACATATTAACAATGGACAAAGCCACAAAACAATTGAACGGGTGAAGTTAATTGATTATGAGTATTCACAAAAGAGGGTCAAGGTATGATTAGGATTGATTCAAAGAAGTGTTATGAAATGGAGTTTGAAAAGTCAAGGACTTAGGGTCTAGGTTTCTAATTTGAAAAGACATGAAGATGTTTGCACAATAGTTCAAAGTTTTTTTGAATTAACAATGTGAAAAGGTTTAGGACAAAGAGGGCATGGATGAAGGAGTGTAAAACTTCTCAGAAAGGTTCACCTCTTGAGATCATATAGAAGATGATTCAAGTGTGTCCTTTGGAATGAGGCGACAAAACAAGTAAGCAAATAAAAGCAAGGTCATACCGGATGCCATCAATGGGCTTATACCAATCTCACAAACAAAAGCGGATACCGGATACCAATAAATGGATTTACACCAATCTCCTAAAACAAAACAATGATACCGGATGCTGTAGCACCTCAAATTTGCACCTATCATTGTACATACATTCTCATATTAGGTCATAGCATATCATGGTCCACTGCATAGCATTGCATTGTCCCATTTGCCTCAAGTACAAGCCAATCAAGAAATTAGGTCAAACTGATCAGGAGATCAGTCAGTCAAGCAAGCAAGCACAATTCTCAAAGAGCCAAGGCCCTAGGGTTGGTCCAACATGTTCACATGACTTGGGGATCCATTTGAAGTGTTTTGGTCAAGGATTGGATGTTCAGAAGTCATCAGTCAATGCACAGTCAGTCAGAAACCCTAAAAAGTCAAACATTGGTCAACTATCCATTTAATCAGTGATTTGATGGTTGGATTTGGTTTGAGAGAGCTTATTCATGTCCAAATAGACCTCATATATCATGTCAAACAACATCATGGAAGAATTTGAAGCCAGATCAGAAATTTCCAAAAATGGAAACTGGACCTGTAATTGAAACCTGCCCAAAATGGAAAGTCTTGATCCTCAAACTTACATCATGATACAAGCTTCAAATGAATTTTTTCCCAACATGAAAGTTGAAGATCTTGTTCTCCCATTTCCAAAAAGTCCAAGAACACTCAATTCCCATGTATGGTTGGCAAGTTATGATCAATTCATTTTCAAAAATTCTTGAACTTCAAAAGGCCATATCTCTCAAACCATTTGGCCAATTTGGGTGGGGTTTTTTCCTACAAGTCACATTTGATCCCCTCTTTCCAAAAATGTAACCATCATTCACCAAAACTTCACCAATCAAAATGGCATTTTTGAACTTGCCTTAATTAATTTCAAGTGAGTTGAATTTTGACTTTTCAAAATAATCATTTTTAAACCATTTGGCCAATTGAAATAGTTCAGAAATGTGGTTTATGACTTGTTGCAAGCCCATTTTTATGCAGTACACATAGCCATCACCTAGTTGCTTGAAAATTGGAAAGAAAGTACATTTTTCAACAACTACATCCCACCTTTTCATGGATTGTGATTTGTACTCTTAAACAGAGTATTTGAACATCATTTTCTGTCATTGTGAACCCTAGTAGCAGCCTCCAAACACAAAAACTTCACTCATTCTCTCAAACTTCATTTTTGGCATTTTTCCAAAATCTGTCAAAAACTCTCAAAGAACTGAGCATTGCCTTGCCTAAAACAACATCCATACAACATTGTGAACCTGTTTCAACCATCATTCTCCAGCTGGAAGGCCATTTCCACGACTGTTTTTCTTCAAGCATCATCAATGGCAGTCCAAGTTTGAAGCCATTCCAAGCCATCTCAAGCCAAGAATCTTCACCATTCATCTTGTAGAAGCATAATCTCCACCTGTTTCGAGCATTGGCAAGCAAATAACAACCGAATCAACACTGCTCTTCCAACTTGGTAAAATTTCGACTCTCACCTTTTCCAAAACCATGTTATGCATTATGTAGATCTATCCACGCTGGTTGTGTTGTGCTTTGAATCGAAAAAAACCATTGAGAAATGAGAGAGAACGAAGGTTTGGAAGTTTTGTATCCATGATTAGTTTCATTCGATCCATGCTTAATCTGTTGTTGTTTGATGAATTAGTTGCTGTTTGTTGATGCCTAATGATGGATATACATGATGCCATGCCTGATTTTCGTTTCTGGAATTTTTCCAT
The DNA here is from genome assembly GCF_024323335.1 of Lathyrus oleraceus. Classification (NCBI taxonomy): domain Eukaryota; kingdom Viridiplantae; phylum Streptophyta; class Magnoliopsida; order Fabales; family Fabaceae; genus Lathyrus; species Lathyrus oleraceus. The sequence goes on from NC_066581.1 coordinate 388,352,617, forward strand.
TTTTTCTGGGAAATCGTTCATGAGGGTCGCGTTTTGTTCATGCTGGCTGGAGTTTTCCTGCGGATTTATCCGCAACCTTCATAGCCAGCTGCGCATTTTGCTGCGGATTTCTGGAATTAGGGTTTGTATGGACCGCGCCTTTGTTCCATTTGAAACCAACCAATAGGAACATTTCATTTTCGTGGCCAAAACGACCGCGTATCATTAAGTGGCACGGATAATTACAAAAATGCCATGGCCGTGCCCCCATGTCCCATTAAGTCATGTTGCTTTTCCATTTTTATTTCATTTGTGATATTCATCTTGTAAAAATCATAACTCCACCAATTTTAATCCAAATCTCATGGGAATTTTTGCATTGTGTTCATCTGGATCTCTACTTTTTTATCATGATTTTTCCAGATTTTTTTGATCAGTGAATTTTAAATGGCCTTAGGGTTTGTATAATGTGACCAAATTTTGTACACTTTGCCAAAACATTTGTGAAATGATGATGCTTTATCCAATGGCTCCCAAATTTTTTGTGCTTAAACTAGACACATTCATGGTGATTTTGGTGTAGAGTTTGTGAATTTATCTTATCTGGATTGTGAGTTATGATTTTTTGAATTGGGGTGTGACAATTTGTGTCACACCATTGATGTCCAACTTCATGATTTTCATTACCATGCCTATTGACCTCAAAATGGATTGAATTTTTGCATGATTGAGCTCTTGTGTGTCTAGTTTACATGTGAATTTTCTTGGAATTATTTGTGGCATTTCCTAATTGTTTGAGATTTTCTCCCCTGTTTAGTCATATGTTGACTTTTTGTGACACATGTTCCCATTTCATTTGTGAAATTCTCATACTTTGTTAGATGGACATGAAATTTTACATGAGATAACTAGACATCCTCATCTTTGACATGGTTTTAGTCCCATTCATTTATCATACACCATCTCTGATTTATGAATTTTTCAAGTTGATGCATGTTTGGTTGACTTCTTTGAGCATGTTCAAAATTGCCTTGCCTTTCTGATTTTCATTGACTGCCTTCCACTTGTCCAAATGAGATGAAATTTGACATGCTTACCATGCTGTGGGTTTTGATTGATCATGATTTATTTGGTGATTTTTGGAAATGTTTGAGTTGACTTTTGATGCAAGTCTTTCTGTTGACTTCTATGAGCTTCTGTTTGCTATACCTTGACCTAATTTGTTTATGAAATGATGATGATGATTGATATGAATGTGAACCCAATTGGTTGTATTTCTTAATTGTTTGAACATGATTTTGGATGCTTGCCCTTTGTTGTTTTGACTTTTTCATTCCTTTTTGACCCTAGGCTTGTCCTAGTGGTCCTGTTACTCACCTTTGAGCTTGTTGTTTTCAGGTTGACTAACAAATGACCAATGAGACCATTTCTTTTTGATTGGGCTTGCTTAAATATCATTGTCTAACTTGTTTGTTTTGTAGGTGGCTTGGCTCACATGCCTTGAGCCTTGTGCCTTGCACATTCACTTGCTTGTGATGACTGTTGACTTCTGTTTCTTTTTGCTTTGTTTGAAGTTGTATACTAATGTCTGCTTGACTATTTCAGGTGCTTTTAGTTGCTCAGTTCCTTGTGAACTTTTGCTTTGCTTTGCTTATATAAGCAATTTTCATTGAGGTATATTTCTCATCTTCATGTAGTCTGGAAGACCTGGCCTGTTACTTGGCCAGGCAACTGTCTGAAGTCCTCCTTAAGAGGCAATGTTTGTGGATGTTTAATTTTGTCCTTGCATAGAGTCAAAGACCTCCTAAGTGAAGAGGCAATTGGCAGAACCCAAGGGATAAGCAACCTATCCCCTGCTATTCTGTGTGTCATCTGCTTTGCTCACACCACTGTGTTGATGCATTGCAGATACAAACCCAAGATCTTGTACAATTGTACAGTTGAGTCAGTATCAAATGTGTAGAAGGGTTCCCACTTTCTGAACCCACACATTCTTGTCAAATGCTCTCCCTGGCCAGGGATAAGAGCAATGAGGCACACCCCCATCTCCTTTCATCTGCTTCACCTTAGCCCCTCAATGGCAAGGTTAAGAGCTAACACTACCCAGTTCCAGTGGTTTGTTTGTTGAGGTTGATATGACCCCTCGACTAAAACCTATCCTTGTTTGAGCCCTTGCTTGTGTATAGTGTGTGCTACTTGGATTGTGTGTTTGTTTGACTTGCTTCCTGTGCAAGTTAGGGTTAGTTTAAACTTGCTTCCTGTGCGAGTTAGGTTTTGTTTGGCTTGCTCCCTGTGCAAGTTAAGTGTGTGTGTGGCTTGCTTCCTGTGTAAGTCATGACTAGGATAGGCTGGCTCCCTGTGCCAGTTAGTTAGAAACCTTAACTTAGGGATGAATTTGCATGATAACATCTAGGCTCGAGTCGTAGTCTCCCTAGTTGTGTCTCCCTCTGTTATCTGGTTAGGCTAGTCCTTTATCCCTGCGTAGGGGAACTACATCGCCCTGATCTTCATACCAGATGAAGTATGTAGGCAGGAGATTGAGCTGATCTCTCCGGGCGCCTGTGTCTTTGTTTTGTCTTGTTGTGTGCTTAGAAGCTGATGTAAGTCCATCGAGTGGCATTTGGGTTCCAGTGTGGGTTTGTTGGTTCGGATGCTGATGTAAGTCCAGTGATTGGCATTCAGGCTCCACGTTTGCCTTTGCCTGCTTTTGTTTGTGTGCGTGTCAGCCGAGCTACGAATGCTCTGATTCTTCTCTCGTCCGAGAAGATACGTATGCATAGGATGCGATATCCTAGCGAGCATGTGTCGTTTCCCCAGCCCGAACTACTTCGACTCTGATGTCTATGCCTGATAGACTAAGTAGGCCCAGGATACGATGTCCTGCCGAGTCAGTTTCAGTCAGTTTCTTTTGTCTCTTTCAGCCAGTGTGTGTGAGTTTGAGCAGTGTTTTAGCAACCAATTTCCTTCCTATTGTGCGTGGATCCCGTAGAGTACTACAGATGCGTAGGGGTGCTAATACCTTCCCTTCGCATAACCGACTCCCGAACCCATTCTCTTTGGTCGCGAGACCACGTCTTTTCCAGGTTTACTCTGAGCGTTTCCTTTCCCTCCTTTGGGATAAATAACGCACGGTGGCGGCTCTGTTGTTCTTGTTTCCCGCCGGTTTTTCGCGTGATGCGACAGCTGGCGACTCCACTGGGGACATAGAGAAGTTGACCTGTGCTGGTCCGTCTTCCCTAAGCGAGTCTCTCCTAGCGCTCTCTAGGTTAGGGTTTTGGTTGCTGTTTGCTGTTGTATTTATTGCATTCATTTATTTTTTGTTTGCATTCATGTTTGCACCTATGTTTGCATTCATTCACACTCATTATTCATCTGGCTGGTTGTCTGTTTCTCTCTGATGGGGTGGGAGTTACATGAGGTAAAAGGCCCAATACCCAGGCCATGAGCGAAATCTAGGATACTTAGGAATAGAGTGATTCATGGGAAGCGGGTGGTATTGCGCCACTTAGCGGAACATTGATATCACGAGCAGTTCAGACCCTGGTGGGACATTATCGTTACATACTTCGGGTGTGTATATGATGACGTTCTGCGAAAGGTTATTTATGCTGCGTTTCTCTTGACCTTACCCTGGCCTAGATGACACCCGTGAGTGGGGAGGGAATGATCGTTATTACAGGTACAGTTGGTGACTTGTTGGTGACTTGTTGGTGACTTGTGATCCTGTTGGTGACTATTGGTCCAGAAGTTTGGGGTCTCAGATGACTTTGGGTTTCAGATGGATTTGTGGTTCCGAGTTCAAGCCGAAGCTTTGATCCTGTGTTCTGAGAGACACAGCCAACCAGTCGTGTCTGCATCATTTGCATCATAGCATGTTTATTTTCAAAAAAATACGCAATAAAAAAAAGAAAAAGAAAAAAAAGGGGAAAAGGAAAAGAAAAAAAACTAATCCTTGCATGCATATCATTTCTCAGGTACATTCCAGAGCTTGTTCACTGATAGAGATGGCAACAGTCCCAGAGTTGAAGCGGAAGACTTGTTCCTACAGCTTTCACCGTGAACCTTTGACGTCTCTGATTGAGTTGAGCAACCTTATGACCAGTGGTAACCAGAAGGGTTTGTTGACCAGTATGGAGATATTCTGACACTGTTGAAGATGGTAGTCGATCCGGTGCCGTTGCAGACTCTTCTACAGTTCTACGACCCAGAGCTTCATTGTTTCACCTTTCAAGATTATCAGTTGGCGCCTACTCTTGAGGAGTACTCCATTCTGCTGAGTGTCCCGGTCCGGTATCAGGTTCCTTTCTTGGATGTGCCCAAGGAGGTTGATTTCAGAGTTGTTGCCAGAGCTCTCCATTTGGGTATCAAGGAAGTCAGTGATAGTTGGAAGTCCAGTGGGGATGTTGTAGGATTGCCTTTGAAGTTTCTATTGAGGGTAGCTAGAGAAGAAGCAGAGAAGGGAAGTTGGGAAGCCTTTCATGCTCAGTTGGCCGTCATGATCTATGGGATCGTCCTGTTTCCGAGTATGCCCAATTTTGTTGACTATGCTGCAGTCAGTATTTTCATTGGAGGAAATCCAGTTCCTACTCTGTTGGATGACACTTACTATGCTATTCACAGTAGGCATGGTAAGGGTGGGGCTATCAGGTGTTGTCTCCCGCTTTTGCTCAGATGGTTCTTGTCTCTCATGCCAGTCTGTGGACCTTTTGTGGATGCTCAGAGCACGCATAAGTGGACTCAGAGGGTTATGTCTCTTACCTCCTATGATATCAGGTGGTAATCTTACCGGATGGATGTGCGTAACGTCGTTATGAGCTGTGGAGGATTCCGTAATGTGCCACTCATAGGGACTAGGGGTTGCATCAATTACAACCCGGTTCTTTCTCTTCGCCAGTTGGGGTTTGTGATGAAGGGAAGACCACTTGAGGCTGAGGTAGCTGAAAGTGTGTATTTTGAGAAGCAGAGTGACCCGGCCAGATTGGAGCAGATAGGGAGAGCTTGGAAGTCTATTGGTGTGAAGGATGGATCTGTCTTAGGGAAGAAGTTTGCCGTTGCTATGCCCGATTACACTGATTGGGTCAAGGAGAGAGTAGAAACTTTGTTGTTACCCTACGATAGGATGGAGCCGTTGCAGGAGCAACCACCTTTGATCCTTGCTGAGAGTGTGCCTGCGGAGCACTACAAGCAAGCCCTGATGGAGAATCGCCGTTTGAGAGAGAAGGAGCAAGATACCCAGATGGAGCTGTACAAAGCCAAAGCTGATAGGTTGAACTTGGCTCATCAACTCAGAGGAGTGCGAGAAGAAGATGCTAGCAGACTGAGAAGCAAGAAGAGATCCTACGAGGAGATGGAGAGCATGTTAGATGCAGAACACCGGGAGTGCTTGAGGCTGCAGAGGGTTGAGGCCAGCTATCAGAAGAAGATCAGAGACTTGGAGAAGCAACTCAGAGATAAAGACATCCAGTTGAAGAAGGAAGTAGACTTGAGACAGGCATCAGAGAACCACCTTGGAGGAGAAGTGGTAGAGCTTAGACGACAACTGAAGGAGAAGATCACTCTTTTGCCAGAATGTTCAGAATGTGACCTGTTGATAGACCAGTGTCAGTACTTGAAGACTCTCATTCCGGGAGGCCGTTTGTCTTAGCTTGTATCTTTGATATGTATGTTGAGAATCACCTCCAGGCTTGTTGGATGGGATTCATTGTTGTACTCCGATTGTTTGGATTTTCTTTGTCGACTTTGTTGTATGATCCTGTTACTCATATAGATGAGGTTGTTGGTTTCACCTTGTACTCATCACTCTTGTGTATGTTGTTTCTGTGCTTCTATGTTGTTCTTGCTGCAGGTTGCCATCTTTTGAGGATGACTCAGGCTCTTTGAATGCCTGAGGAATGAACATATCATGTGCATCATACGCATCATTAGCACCATACTCATATCATTTTGCATAACAGGTGTTCTTGGTCGTGACTTCTCACTCTTGGTTCCTGTTCAGGCAGGATAGCTGATCAACGTCCGCACCGCTACTCAACAAGACTGAATCAACAGAGAGGTATGGATCAAGTTCAAGCTGAGTTGGCTGAGATGAAGGCTAACATGGCCCAGTTTATGAATATGATGCAAGGGGTTGCACAAGGTCAAGAAGAACTTCGAGCCATGGTTCAGAGACAAGAGGCTGCAATTCCACCGGTCAACCATGCTCCGCCAGAGGGAGGCCCGGTCAATGATAATAATGTTGTTGCTGCTGTACCCATCAACAACTATGCTGTAGGTGATGAGTTGGGGGGTATTCGAATCAACGGTCAACCTATTGCTCCAGATGCCGCTAATGCCAGAGCAGTCCGTGCCCCGGCCCGTAATCCTGCTCCGATTGTTGACAGACAAGAGGATATGTTTTCTCTGCTCAGTGAAGACGAAGACGTTCTGGGAAGGGTTAATGAGAGGGATCGTAAAGTTGATGCCCTTGCTGAGAAAATTAGAGCTATGGAATGTCAGAATTCTCTCGGTTTTGATGTTACCAATATGGGGTTGGTGGAAGGTTTGAGAATCCCTTACAAGTTCAAAGCACCGTCCTTCGATAAATACAACGGTACTTCTTGCCCTCGCACCCATGTGCAGGCTTATTATCGAAAAATCTCTGCGTATACCGATGATGAAAAGATGTGGATGTATTTTTTCCAAGATAGTCTATCTGGGGCTTCTTTGGACTGGTACATGGAATTGAAGAGAGATTCTATCCGCTGTTGGAGGGATCTGGGTGAGGCCTTTTGAGGCAATACAAACACAACATGGACATGGCACCGAGCCGGACTCAGCTGCAGAGTCTTTGTCAGAAATCCAATGAGAGCTTCAAGGAGTACGCCCAGAGGTGGCGTGAACTGGCTGCTAGAGTTCAACCCCCTATGCTGGAGAGGGAGTTGACAGATATGTTTATCGGTACTCTTCAGGGTGTGTTTATGGACCGGATGGGGAGCTGCCCATTCGGTAGTTTTTCTGATGTTGTCATTTGTGGAGAGAGGACTGAGAGCTTGATTAAAACTGGGAAGATCCAAGATGCTGGTTCCTCTTCTTCTAAGAAGCCGTTTGCTGGGGCACCTCGTCGAAGAGAGGGTGAAACTAATGCTGTTCAACACCGCAGAGATCAGAACAGAATTGAATACCGTCAAGCTGCTGCAGTAACCATTCCGGCACCTCAACCTCGTCAACAACAACAACAAAGAGTTCAACAACCGCAACAACAACAACAACAACGTCCGTATCAGCCCAGACAAAGGATGCCTGATCGACGTTTTGATTCGCTACCCATGTCGTACGCCGAACTGCTGCCCGAACTACTCAGGTTGGGGATGGTTGAGTTGCGTACAATGGCTCCGCCTACAGTATTGCCTCCTGGGTACGACGCCAACGTCCGTTGTGACTTTCACTCTGGGGCACCAGGGCATCATACTGAGAAGTGTCGGGCTCTCCAGCACAAGGTCCAAGATTTGATCGATGCCAAGGCGATCAACTTCGCTCCAGTGCCTAACGTCGTAAACAACCCTATGCCTCAGCATGGTGGGCATAGAGTGAACAATATTGAGGGGAAAGAAGCTGAAGATCTGGTTGTTAATGTTGATGATGTTCAGACTTCTCTGCTAGTTGTGAAGGGCCGTCTGCTGAATGGGGGTGTCTACTCGGGCTGTGATGAGGATTGTTTGGGCTGTGCAGAATCTGAGAATGGTTGCGACCAGTTAAGGGCCGGTATCCAGGGTATGATGGATGAGGGTTGTTTGCAATTCAGTAGGGCTGTAAAAGATCGTGGAACAGTGTCAACTATCACCATTTACTTTAAACCGTCTGAAGAACGTGGACAAAGGGTCGTTAGTGCACCTGCAACAAATGGTACCCCAGTTACCATTTCCGTGCCTGTAACCATCAGTGCTCCAACTACTATCGCCGCGTCTGGAAGAAGGGCTGTTGAGAATAGTAGAGCCGTGCCGTGGAAGTATGATAATGCTCACCGCAGTTACAGAAGGGCTGAAAGTCAGACGAGACCAGTGAATCAAACTCCAGTGACAATTGGTTTACCGAATAGAGTTCCTGCAACTGTTGGTCCGGCTGTGGATAATGTAGGGGGTCCAGGAGGTTTTACCAGAAGCGGTCGTCTGTTCGCACCGCAGCCTTTGAGGGACAATAATGCTGAGGCTCTCGCCAAAGCAAAGGGTAAGCAAGCTGTGGTTGAGGAAGAACCTGTCCAGAAGGAAGCGCCCGAGGGGTCATTTGAGAAGGACGTGGAGGAGTTTATGAAGATAATCAAGAAGAGTGACTACAAGATTGTAGATCAGTTGAATCAAACTCCGTCCAAGATTTCTATACTTTCACTGTTGTTGTGCTCTGAGGCACACCGTAATGCCTTGCTGAAGATGTTGAATCTGGCTTACGTGCCTCAGGAGATTTCTGTCAATCAACTGGAGGGTGTGATGGCCAATGTGAGCACCAGGCATGGTGTAGGATTCACCAACCTGGACTTACCGCCTGAAGGGCGGAACCATAACAAAGCCTTGCACATCACCATGGAGTGCAAGGGGGCAGTGTTGTCTCACGTATTGGTAGACACCGGGTCGTCGCTGAATGTGTTGCCTAAGCAGATTCTGAAGAAGATTGATGTGGAAGGGTTTGTGCTTACTCCCAGTGACCTGATCGTTCGTGCTTTCGACGGATCCAAACGTTCTGTGTGTGGGGAAGTTACCTTGCCTGTGAAGATAGGTCCTGAGGTATTCGATATCATCTTCTATGTTATGGACATCCAGCCCGCCTATAGTTGTTTATTGGGGCGTCCATGGATTCATGCAGCAGGGGCAGTCTCGTCGACTCTCCATCAAAACTCAAGTATGTCTGGAACGGTCAGATTGTGACTGTGTGCGGTGAAGAAGAGATTCTGGTGAGTCATCTATCCTCGTTCAAATATGTTGAGGTGGATGGCGAGATCCACGAAACCTTATGCCAGGCGTTTGAGACTGTGGCTCTTGAGAAAGTGGCGTACGCTGAGCAGAGGAAGCCAGGTGCTTCAATTACTTCTTACAAGCAGGCTAAGGAGGTTGTTGATTCTGGCAAAGCTGAAGGCTGGGGCAAGATGGTGGACTTGCCTGTCAAAGAAGACAAATTTGGCGTTGGTTATGAGCCTCTCCAAGCAGAGCAGAATGGTCAAGCGGGTCCGAGTACCTTTACCAGCGCTGGGCTGATGAATCATGGCGACGTCTCTGCAACCGGTAGTGAAGACTGTGACAGTGATTGTGATTTGGACAACTGGGTTCGCCCGTGTGCACCAGGGGGGTCTATCAACAACTGGACGGCTGAAGAAGTGGTTCAAGTTACTCTTCTGACAGAGTAATTTTCTGTTGTTTTGTCATTTTGCATGAAAATCCTACGTTCTGCCCAAGGCGTAGTGATTCATTGTAGGGCCTCATCATGTTTTAATGATTATCATTAATGAAGGACATTTTTTGAAATCAAACTTTGTGATCCCTGTCTTTCTATTTTTTGTTTTCATCCTTTTTCAAAAACAATAAAAATGGCAATGTTTTTGTTTTTGTGACTTTATTGAACTCTTTTTCTAAAACAAAGCATTAAACATGCAGAAGCGATCTTATGGCATTCACTATGAACAGTTCTGTTATGGCTCAGTATGATTTCGACAATCCCATCTACCAAGCTGAAGAGGAGAGTGAGGAAGACTGTGAACTCCCTGCAGAATTGGTCAGATTGCTGAAGCAGGAGGAAAGGGTCATCCAACCTCATCAGGAGGAGTTGGAGGTTGTTAATTTGGGTACTGAGGACGCCAAAAGAGAAATCAAGATTGGGGCTGCTTTAGAGGACTCTGTCAAGAGGAGGCTGATTGAGATGCTGAGAGAATATGTGGAGATATTCGCCTGGTCATATCAAGATATGCCTGGGTTAGATACAGACATTGTGGTGCATCGATTACCTCTTAGAGAAGGATGTCCTTCGGTCAAGCAGAAGCTTCGTAGAACGAGTCCTGACATGGCAACTAAGATCAAGGAAGAGGTTCAGAAGCAGTGGGATGCAGGTTTTTTGGCTGTTACAAGTTATCCCCCATGGGTGGCCAACATCGTTCCTGTGCCGAAGAAGGATGGTAAAGTCAGAATGTGTGTCGATTACCGGGATTTGAATAGAGCGAGTCCGAAAGATGATTTCCCATTACCTCACATTGATGTATTGGTTGATAATACGGCTCAATCCTCGGTATTCTCTTTCATGGATGGTTTCTCTGGATATAATCAGATCAAGATGGCGCCAGAGGACATGGAAAAGACGACATTCATTACACCTTGGGGCACGTTCTGCTATAAGGTGATGCCATTTGGGCTAAAGAATGCTGGTGCTACCTATCAGAGGGCAATGACGACTCTCTTTCATGACATGATGCACAAAGAAATTGAAGTGTACGTAGATGATATGATTGCGAAGTCGCAGACAGAAGAGGAGCACCTGGTTAATTTGCAGAAGCTGTTTGACCGGTTGAGAAAGTTCAAGCTGAGGTTGAATCCGAACAAGTGTACGTTTGGGGTGAGATCAGGGAAGCTTTTAGGCTTCATTGTCAGTGAGAAAGGGATTGAGGTTGATCCAGCGAAAGTCAAAGCTATTCAAGAGATGCCTGAACCAAAAACGGAGAAGCAAGTCCGTGGGTTTTTAGGGAGATTGAACTACATTGCAAGGTTCATATCTCATCTAACTGCCACGTGTGAACCAATTTTCAAACTGCTTAGAAAGAATCAGGCGATCAAGTGGAATGATGATTGTCAGAAAGCTTTTGACAAGATAAAGGAGTATTTACAGAAACCTCCAATCCTTATACCTCCAGTTCCAGGGAGACCTCTGATAATGTACCTGTCAGTGACTGAGAACTCGATGGGGTGTGTATTGGGACAGCATGACGAGTCTGGTCGAAAAGAGCATGCCATATACTACCTTAGCAAAAAGTTTACCGACTGTGAAACAAGATATTCACTGCTCGAGAAAACTTGCTGTGCTTTGGCCTGGGCTGCTCGCCGACTGAGGCAGTATATGTTGAACCATACTACTTATTGATTTCTAAGATGGATCCAGTGAAGTACATCTTTGAGAAACCAGCTCTCACCGGACGCGTTGCTCGTTGGCAGATGATTCTAACAGAATATGATATTCAGTACACGTCACAAAAGGCCATCAAAGGTAGTATTCTGTCAGACTACCTCGCCGAGCAACCGATTGAAGATTATCAGCCTATGATGTTTGAATTCCCTGATGAAGACATCATGTATCTTAAGATGAAAGATTGCGAAGAGCCTCTTGTCGAGGAAGGACCGGATCCGGATGACAAATGGACACTGATGTTTGATGGGGCTGTGAATATGAACGGTAACGGTGTTGGGGCAGTATTGATCAATCCTAAAGGTGCTCATATACCTTTTTCTGCCAGATTGACGTTTGACGTCACCAACAACGAAGCTGAGTATGAGGCTTGTATCATGGGGATAGAAGAAGCCATTGATCTGAGGATCAAAACTCTTGATATATTTGGAGATTCCGCTCTAGTGGTCAATCAAGTCAATGGAGATTGGAATACGAATCAGCCGCATTTGATTCCGTATAGAGATTACACCAGAAGAATACTGACGTTCTTCAAGAAGGTGAAGTTGTATCATGTCCCCCGGGATGAGAATCAAATGGCTGATGCCTTGGCAACTTTGTCGTCTATGATCAAAGTTCATTGGTGGAATCATGTGCCACATGTTGCGGTGAATCGACTCGAGAGGCCTGCGTATGTGTTTGCAGCCGAGTCTGTTGTGATTGATGAGAAGCCGTGGTATTATGACATCAAGAACTTCCTCAAGACTCAGGAGTATCCTGAAGGTGCGTCGAAGAATGACAAGAAAACCCTGAGAAGGCTAGCTGGAAGCTTCTATTTGAATCAGGATGATGTGCTGTATAAGAGAAACTTTGACATGGTCTTGCTCAGATGCGTGGACAGACCCGAGGCGGACATGTTAATGCAGGAAGTTCATGAAGGTTCCTTCGGTACTCATGCCGGCGGACATGCAATGGCTAAGAAATTGTTGAGAGCGGGTTATTACTGGATGACTATGGAATCCGATTGTTTCAAGTATGCTCGGAAGTGCCATAAGTGTCAAATTTATGCTGATAAGGTGCATGTACCACCAAGCCCTCTGAATGTCATGAATTCGCCTTGGCCGTTTGCCATGTGGGGCATTGATATGATTGGGAAGATTGAGCCTACTGCTTCGAATGGACATCGCTTCATTTTGGTAGATTGACTATTTCACCAAATGGGTGGAAGCAGCTTCCTATGCTAACGTTACCAAACAAGTGGTTACCCGGTTCATCAAGAAAGAAATCATATGTCGTTATGGAGTTCCTGAGAGAATCATCACTGACAATGGTTCGAATCTCAATAACAAGATGATGAAAGAGCTTTGTAAAGATTTCAAGATTGAACATCACAATTCTTCTCCTTACAGACCGAAGATGAATGGTGCTGTAGAAGCGGCAAACAAGAATATCAAGAAGATTGTGCAGAAGATGGTCGTTACGTACAAGGATTGGCATGAGATGCTGCCTTTCGCTTTGCATGGGTACCGTACCTCAGTACGTACGTCGACCGGGGCAACCCCTTACTCCCTTGTGTATGGTATGGAAGCTGTCCTACCTGTTGAAGTGGAGATTCCTTCTCTGAGAGTTTTATTGGATGTCAAGCTGGACGAAGCCGAGTGGATTCGAACAAGGTTTAACGAGTTGAGCCTTATCGAGGAGAGACGGCTAGCAGCTGTATGTCATGGACAGTTGTATCAGAGAAGGATGAAGCGAGCCTTTGATCAGAAAGTGCGTCCTCGAAGCTATCAGATCGGTGATCTAGTTTTGAAGAGGATCCTCCCTCCCGGTGCAGATAACAGGGGCAAGTGGACTCCTAATTATGAAGGTCCGTATGTTGTGAAAAAGGTATTCTCCGGTGGAGCCTTGATGCTTACAACTATGGATGGTGAAGATTTTCCGTCTCCTGTTAACTCAGATGTAGTCAAAAAATACTTCGCATAAATTGACCCGCTGGACAAAAAGAAAAAAAGAGTCCAGGAAAAAAAGGGCATCCCGGCGAACCAAAAAACAGAAAGAAAAGGTTCGGGCAAAAATTAGGGATAAAATGAAAAGAATTTGTACACCCGGTAAGTCGAAAACCCGCAAGGGCGGCTTAGGCAAAAATGGGTATCCCGGTGGATTGAAAACCCGAAAGGGCGATCCAGCCAAAAGAGGGATTAAAGCGAAGACTACAGTCTGAGTTGTCTGTACTTCATCAAGCTTTGTCGTCTGCCATCTCGAAAGATGTGATCCGTCCAGTCATTCTTCTCAGAAAGCAAGGAGTTGGGAGGAAAACTGATGATCTGTGAGTTATAACAGAATTGGGAAATAGTGGATGCCGTGTTCACATTGCCATTAGGATAGATTTTTCCTTTTGTGCGCAATTACCTCTTTCTAGGAATTGCCTCCCAATGTATTTGCCTTTTCAGGCACATTTTCAATCAATAAAAGTCGTTATTCAGATAAAAAGCTCTTTGGTTTTTATTTTTACTGTTTTGTTTGCAAAAATGTCCGAATTTTTGATAAGCATTGCATATAAGAACATGAAGGCTAAACAATAGCTTGCAGGATGATGAAACATTTGAAAATCATTTTGAATGTTGAGGACACTTGAGCGTATCTTGTCCATGTATCCCCTGGGGGCATTTTGTTGTGCTGTTTTTCAGGTTGGCATCTGTGAGGACGTTTCCTCAGCAGCATATTTTCCCCAAGCAAGTTTGGAAGCTATCAGAGCTATGTTCCCCTGCGGAGACGTCTGTGGATAGTGCCTTCTATTCCCCAACAGATCTAAGGATTGCCTATCCCCAGCAGGCCTGTATTTGCCGATTTCCTCCCCGAGTGAGGCAGGTTCATTGAAATTTATCTCCAACATTTATCCTATCTGTGGACTGAAGGATATCCCCAGCGGAGTTTACCTTCCCCCAGCAGCAGTGCTATTCTCCAACATGAGTGAGAAGTCGTTGCTCTCCCTGCAGAGTCTCCCCGCAGAGTTGGAGTACCCGATCAGTTTTGGCTCCCCCAGCCGGAGTTTTTTTTTCATCATTCTGCATTTTGCATGTAGTAATCATTGCATCCTCAAATCGCGTAGCATTTCCATTCAATATGGAGCATTACGCCATAGAAAAATTCAAACATACGCATTCATGTGTTAACCTCACCAGACCGTATCCCCGGCAGAGACGGATCATTTCCTTCAACATCAGCACAGCAAGTCTGCTACAGTTGCTCTTGACAGCATTCAGGATTGATATCCCCACAGAGGTTTATTACCTCACCCGTTGGTGACAGAAAGTTTGTTTCTCCCCAGTAAGACCCCCAACAAGTGGTCAACCTTGCCTTGACATATCTAAAAAGTCGTTCTTGTGATACCGGTAAGTGTCATATCAGCACCCGCGTGTGTTTCTTTTTTTGGTGTCGGTAAACACCATTGTTTCGGTGTCTGTAAACATCGGGTATTCTCCCCAGTCATTAGTAAATGTCTGGTCATCATTGTTTCGGTGTCTGTAAACATCGGGTATTCTCCCAGTCATCAGTAAATGTCTGGTCATCATTTTTGGTGTCGGTAAACACCATTGTTTCGGTGTCTGTAAACATCGGGTATTCTCCCCAGTCATCAGTAAATGTCTGGTCATCATTTTTGGTGTCGGTAAACACCATTGTTTCGGTGTCTGTAAACATCGGGTATTCTCTCCAGTCATCAGTAAATGTCTGGTCATTATTGTTGGTGTCTGTAAACACCATTGTTTCGGTGTCTGTAAACATCGGGTTTTCTCCCCAGTCATCGGTAAATGTCTGGTCATTTTTTGATGTCGGTAAACATCATCTTTCGATGTCGGTAAACATCGAGTCTTTTCTACAGTCATCGGTAAATGTCTGATAATCCCCAGCTAGAAATCCCCAGTAGAATCATCGGTAAATGTCCTATCTGGTTTCCAGTTGCAAATATTTGTTTTCCTTAGTGAAGTGTTCCCCAGTCATCGGTAAATGTCTGGTCGTTTTTTTTTGATGTCGGTAAACATCATCTTTCGATGTCGGTAAACGTCGAGTCTCATCCCAGTCATCGGTAAATGTCTGGTCATGCTTTGTTTCCTTGTTGATAAAATCAAGATCCCCAGAAGTCGTCGGTAAACGTCTTGTCTAATTACACCACAAAGATTTTGTTCCTCCCCCAAGTGGAGACGCCATCGATAAATGGCCCTGTATGCTTCGATATCGGTAAATATTGAATGCCCAGCTTTATCCGCCATCGGTAAATGGCCCCGTTTTCTTCGATATCGGTAAATATCAGATCCCCAGTTGCAGTAGCCATCGGTAAATGGTCGAGTTGAAGTTGATATCGGTAAATGTCAAGTTTCTTTGAAGCCACCATCGGTAAATGGTCTTGCTTCCTTTTACATCAGAGTTGTTTCCCAGCAGCCATCGGTAAATGGTCTTGCTGAAGTTGATATCGGTA
Organism: Lathyrus oleraceus; assembly: GCF_024323335.1. NCBI lineage: Eukaryota > Viridiplantae > Streptophyta > Magnoliopsida > Fabales > Fabaceae > Lathyrus > Lathyrus oleraceus. The sequence goes on from NC_066581.1 coordinate 388,368,179, forward strand.
AATATCAAGTTACCATCTTCTAACCATCGGTAAATGGTTTCGCCTTTCTGAAGTTGTCAATGGCAGGCGTCATCAGTAAATGACGTGGTTCTTCTTGTATCATATTCGACAGAGTGCAAATTTCTACGGTTCTTGGTATTCAATCCCTGTTTACCCTGAAAGTCTGACAGCCATTGCTCTCATCCATTCGGGTTCCCAGCTGATTGAATAGGGGCAGCTGTAGCACCTCAAATTTGCACCTATCATTGTACATACATTCTCATATTAGGTCATAGCATATCATGGTCCACTGCATAGCATTGCATTGTCCCATTTGCCTCAAGTACAAGCCAATCAAGAAATTAGGTCAAACTGATCAGGAGATCAGTCAGTCAAGCAAGCAAGCACAATTCTCAAGGAGCCAAGGCCCTAGGGTTGGTCCAATATGTTCACATGACTTGGGGATCCATTTGAAGTGTTTTGGTCAAGGATTGGATGTTCAGAAGTCATCAGTCAATGCACAGTCAGTCAGAAACCCTAAAAAGTCAAACATTGGTCAACTGTCCATTTAATCAGTGATTTGATGGTTGGATTTGGTTTGAGAGAGCTTATTCATGTCCAAATAGACCTCATATATCATGTCAAACAACATCATGGAAGAATTTGAAGCCAGATCAGAAATTTCCAAAAATGGAAACTGGACCTGTAATTGAAACCTGCCCAAAATGGAAAGTCTTGATCCTCAAACTTACATCATGATACAAGCTTCAAATGAATTTTTTCCCAACATGAAAGTTGAAGATCTTGTTCTCCCATTTCCAAAAAGTCCAAGAACACTCAATTCCCATGTATGGTTGGCAAGTTATGATCAATTCATTTTCAAATATTCTTGAACTTCAAAAGGCCATATCTCTCAAACCATTTGGCCAATTTGGGTGGGGTTTTTTCCTACAAGTCACATTTGATCCCCTCTTTCCAAAAATGTAACCATCATTCACCAAAACTTCACCAATCAAAATGGCATTTTTGAACTTGCCTTAATTAATTTCAAGTGAGTTGAATTTTGACTTTTCAAAATAATCATTTTTAAACCATTTGGCCAATTGAAATAGTTCAGAAATGTGGTTTATGACTTGTTGCAAGCCCATTTTATGCAGTACACATAGCCATCACCTAGTTGCTTGAAAATTGGAAAGAAAGTACATTTTTCAACAACTACATCCCACCTTTTCATGGATTGTGATTTGTACTCTTAAACAGAGTATTTGAACATCATTTTCTGTCATTGTGAACCCTAGTAGCAGCCTCCAAACACAAAAACTTCACTCATTCTCTCAAACTTCATTTTTGGCATTTTTCCAAAATCTGTCAAAAACTCTCAAAGAACTGAGCATTGCCTTGCCTAAAACAACATCCATACAACATTGTGAACCTGTTTCAACCATCATTCTCCAGCTGGAAGGCCATTTCCACGACTGTTTTTCTTCAAGCATCATCAATGGCAGTCCAAGTTTGAAGCCATTCCAAGCCATCTCAAGCCAAGAATCTTCACCATTCATCTTGTAGAAGCATAATCTCCACCTGTTTCGAGCATTGGCAAGCAAATAACAACCGAATCAACACTGCTCTTCCAACTTGGTAAAATTTCGACTCTCACCTTTTCCAAAACCATGTTATGCATTATGTAGATCTATCCACGCTGGTTGTGTTGTGCTTTGAATCGAAAAAAAACCATTGAGAAATGAGAGAGAACGAAGGTTTGGAAGTTTTGTATCCATGATTAGTTTCATTCGATCCATGCTTAATCTGTTGTTGTTTGATGAATTAGTTGCTGTTTGTTGATGCCTAATGATGGATATACATGATGCCATGCCTGATTTTCGTTTCTGGAATTTTTCCATTTTTTTGGGAAATCGTTCATGAGGGTCGCGTTTTGTTCATGCTGGCTGGAGTTTTCCTGCGGATTTATCCGCAACCTTCATAGCCAGCTGCGCATTTTGCTGCGGATTTCTGGAATTAGGGTTTGTATGGACCGCGCCTTTGTTCCATTTGAAACCAACCAATAGGAACATTTCATTTTCGTGGCCAAAACGACCGCGTATCATTAAGTGGCACGGATAATTACAAAAATGCCATGGCCGTGCCCCCATGTCCCATTAAGTCATGTTGCTTTTCCATTTTTATTTCATTTGTGATATTCATCTTGTAAAAATCATAACTCCACCAATTTTAATCCAAATCTCATGGGAATTTTTGCATTGTGTTCATCTGGATCTCTACTTTTTTATCATGATTTTTCCAGATTTTTTTGATCAGTGAATTTTAAATGGCCTTAGGGTTTGTATAATGTGACCAAATTTTGTACACTTTGCCAAAACATTTGTGAAATGATGATGCTTTATCCAATGGCTCCCAAACTTTTTGTGCTTAAACTAGACACATTCATGGTGATTTTGTTGTAGAGTTTGTGAATTTATCTTATCTGGATTGTGAGTTATGATTTTTTGAATTGGGGTGTGACAATTTGTGTCACACCATTGATGTCCAACTTCATGATTTTCATTACCATGCCTATTGACCTCAAAATGGATTGAATTTTTGCATGATTGAGCTCTTGTGTGTCTAGTTTACATGTGAATTTTCTTGGAATTATTTGTGGCATTTCCTAATTGTTTGAGATTTTCTCCCCTGTTTAGTCATATGTTGACTTTTTGTGACACATGTTCCCATTTCATTTGTGAAATTCTCATACTTTGTTAGATGGACATGAAATTTTACATGAGATAACTAGACATCCTCATCTTTGACATGGTTTTAGTCCCATTCATTTATCATACACCATCTCTGATTTATGAATTTTTCAAGTTGATGCATGTTTGGTTGACTTCTTTGAGCATGTTCAAAATTGCCTTGCCTTTCTGATTTTCATTGACTGCCTTCCACTTGTCCAAATGAGATGAAATTTGACATGCTTACCATGCTGTGGGTTGTGATTGATCATGATTTATTTGGTGATTTTTGGAAATGTTTGAGTTGACTTTTGATGCAAGTCTTTCTGTTGACTTCTATGAGCTTCTGTTTGCTATACCTTGACCTAATTTGTTTATGAAATGATGATGATGATTGATATGAATGTGAACCCAATTGGTTGTATTTCTTAATTGTTTGAACATGATTTTGGATGCTTGCCCTTTGCTGTTTTGACTTTTTCATTCCTTTTTGACCCTAGGCTTGTCCTAGTGGTCCTGTTACTCACCTTTGAGCTTGTTGTTTTCAGGTTGACTAACAAATGACCAATGAGACCATTTCTTTTTGATTGGGCTTGCTTAAATATCATTGTCTAACTTGTTTGTTTTGTAGGTGGCTTGGCTCACATGCCTTGAGCCTTGTGCCTTGCACATTCACTTGCTTGTGATGACTGTTGACTTCTGTTTCTTTTTGCTTTGTTTGAAGTTGTATACTAATGTCTGCTTGACTATTTCAGGTGCTTTTAGTTGCTCAGTTCCTTGTGAACTTTTGCTTTGCTTTGCTTATATAAGCAATTTGCATTGAGGTATATTTCTCATCTTCATGTAGTCTGGAAGACCTGGCCAATTACTTGGCCAGGCAACTGTCTGAAGTCCTCCTTAAGAGGCAATGTTTGTGGAAATTTAATTTTGTCCTTGCATAGAGTCAAAGACCTCCTAAGTGAAGAGGCAATTGGCAGAACCCAAGGGATAAGCAACCTATCCCCTGCTATTCTGTGTGTCATCTGCTTTGCTCACACCACTGTGTTGATGCATTGCAGATACAAACCCAAGATCTTGTACAATTGTACAGTTGAGTCAGTATCAAATGTGTAGAAGGGTTCCCACTTTCTGAACCCACACATTCTTGTCAAATGCTCTCCCTGGCCAGGGATAAGAGCAATGAGGCACACCCCTCATCTCCTTTCATCTGCTTCACCTTAGCCCCTCAATGGCAAGGTTAAGAGCTAACACTACCCAGTTCCAGTGGTTTGTTTGTTGAGGTTGATATGACCCCTCGACTAAAACCTATCCTTGTTTGAGCCCCTTGCTTGTGTATAGTGTGTGCTACTTGGATTGTGTGTTTGTTTGACTTGCTTCCTGTGCAAGTTAGGGTTAGTTTAAACTTGCTTCCTGTGCGAGTTAGGTTTTGTTTGGCTTGCTCCCTGTGCAAGTTAAGTGTGTGTGTGGCTTGCTTCCTGTGTAAGTCATGACTAGGATAGGCTGGCTCCCTGTGCCAGTTAGTTAGAAACCTTAACTTAGGGATGAATTTGCATGATAACATCTAGGCTCGAGTCGTAGTCTCCCTAGTTGTGTCTCCCTCTGTTATCTGGTTAGGCTAGTCCTTTATCCCTGCGTAGGGGAACTACATCGCCCTGATCTTCATACCAGATGAAGTATGTAGGCAGGAGATTGAGCTGATCTCTCCGGGCGCCTGTGTCTTTGTTTTGTCTTGTTGTGTGCTTAGAAGCTGATGTAAGTCCATCGAGTGGCATTTGGGTTCCAGTGTGGGTTTGTTGGTTCGGATGCTGATGTAAGTCCAGTGATTGGCATTCAGGCTCCACGTTTGCCTTTGCCTGCTTTTGTTTGTGTGCGTGTCAGCCGAGCTACGAATGCTCTGATTCTTCTCTCGTCCGAGAAGATACGTATGCATAGGATGCGATATCCTAGCGAGCATGTGTCGTTTCCCCAGCCCGAACTACTTCGACTCTGATGTCTATGCCTGATAGACTAAGTAGGCCCAGGATACGATGTCCTGCCGAGTCAGTTTCAGTCAGTTTCTTTTGTCTCTTTCAGCCAGTGTGTGTGAGTTTGAGCAGTGTTTTAGCAACCAATTTCCTTCCTATTGTGCGTGGATCCCGTAGAGTACTACGGATGCGTAGGGGTGCTAATACCTTCCCTTCGCATAACCGACTCCCGAACCCATTCTCTTTGGTCGCGAGACCACGTCTTTTCCAGGTTTACTCTGAGCGTTTCCTTTCCCTCCTTTGGGATAAATAACGCACGGTGGCGGCTCTGTTGTTCTTGTTTCCCGCCGGTTTTTCGCGTGATGCGACAGATGCCAATAAATGGGCTTACTCTAATCTCACAAAAAACAGAACAAAAGGGTGGATACCGGATGCCAATCAACTGGACTTATACCAATCTCCAAAGAATCAAGACATGGATGTCAGATGCTAATCTATCTGGACTTATACCAACCTCCAAAGGATGATCATGGGAGTACAAATGCCAACAACATGGTCTTACAATTGCATCCTCACAAAGCAAACACAAACAAAAAGATGGATGTCAGATGCCAATCTATCTGGGCTTACTCTAATCTCCAAAGGATGATCATAGGAATACAAAGGCCAACAACATGGTCTTGCAATTGCATCCTCACATACAACAAACAAACAAGCACTAAGCAAAGAGGACATAAGTGGCCAATGAAATGGTCTTACACTCAATCCCTTCCCAATCATAGGAACAGAGGCCAAAGAATGGACTTATAGCTGATTCCTCAATGGGCAAACTCAAACAAATCACAAAGATATGAAATGATGATCATGCAATAATGAACAATTAATGATGATAAGTGCACAAAGGTATGCAAGCAAACATGTACATATGAATCAAGCAATCAATCAAACAAATTCATTTAGCACTCACTATAACCAAGCAATTAGGCTCAAGCAAGGGTTAGACTTTAAAGTCAACTGGAATGGGGTAAGTGGTGCTCTTAACCTTGACATTGAGAGCCAAGGTGAAGCAGATGAAAGGATATGAGGGGTGTGCCTCATTGCTCTTATCCCTGGTCAGGGAGAGCATTGAATATCAGAAGGTGTGGGAGTTCAGAAAGTTGGAACTCTCTCCACAAGTTAATGACTCGATAGATCTTAGGTTAAGATCCACAATGCTACAAACATGTAATGTGAGCAAAGGGAAGACACACAGAATAGTAGGAGATGGACTACACATCTCTTCTATCTACCAATTGCCTTATTAGAAGGATTTTTCCTGCTTGGGGACAAAGGTAAACAATCACAAACACTGCCTCTTAAGGAGGACTTCAGACAGGTGCCTGGCCAAGTAACAGGCCAGGTCTTCCAGACTACATGAAGAAGAGATGCTATACCTCAATGCTTAAGCTATCAAGCAAAGCAAAAGCAAGTTCACAAAGGAACTATAGCAACTAAAGTACCTGAAATCAATCAAATATAATCAGTACTCAATCACAAAGTCAAAACAGACAAGATATGAACCAACAGTCAATACAATCAATCACATGTGCAAAGCACACACTCAAATCAAATGAGCTAGATGCATCCTACAAAACAAACCAAGTTAGTCCATAACAATCAAATAAACCAAACTCAATCAACTTGAATTAATCTCCTTAATGCATTTGCTTCTTCAACCTGAAAATCAAACTCAAACATGAGAAGTAAACCCTTAGGCCAAAGCCTAGGGTCAAAGGAGGAGAAATAGACCAAAACAGAACATGAAAATTGATCAAAATCAAGATTAATCAAATAAGAACAAATTCCAATTGGTCCCATATCAAAACTATTCATCAAATCCATTTTATAAGCAAATCATGTCAAACTAGGCAAGTTGGAATCACATTGGAGCAAATAGAATGAACACAAGCATATCAATACCAAAATGGCTCAATAAATTCCAAGAAAAATCATGTTTAACCAGAACACATTCAATGAGCAACATACCAAAATTCATTGCATTTGGATAAGTGGAAGTATGGAAATTAAAATACCTAAGTCAAAGCATGTTCAAGCAAGCTCATACAAGGCACCAAATCATACATCAACTTCAAGTAAGCATAAAACAGCAATGACATAAGATAAATGAACCAAATCAAAGCCATGGCAAACTTCAAGATGTCTATAATGCACATGAAAAATTTTAGGTTCATCCAATAAACACCAAGGATTTCACAAATCATGGAAGTTGAACACTCAAGAAAAGTTCACAAATGACTAAACACCAAAGAAACTCCCAATCAAATAGGAAATTGATCTAAAAATTCTACAAAAAATCATGCTCCAACTAGACATCCAGAAGTGTCATCATGCAAAAATTTAGAACAATTGGCAATCAAATGGCATGGTAAAGAAATTCAAGAAGATGAACAAGAAATGGTGTGACACACATTGTCACACCTCCAAAGATCACATCATATCTCACAATTCAGAAAAGCAAAAATCACAAACCATATACCAAAATGACCAGGAATGAGTCTAGATTACACATGTAAAATTTAAAGAATTTTGGATCAACCATCATGATTTCACAAATGAAATGGCAAGATAGGTACATGAATGCACAAGCAAGAACAAACCCTAGGCCATTATTTTTTCTAACCGTGCACAAATCCATTAAAAATCATCAAAAAATAAAGGACATGATGAGGAACAATTTACAAAAAGAATCATGTAAATTGGATGATTATTTTATGAGTTATGATTTTTTTAATGTGAAAGAAAATTTGAAAATGAGTGAATGGAGTGATGTGAACATGTACAAGCATATATGAAAAAATGTAAAAAGCCAAACATGTGGATGCTAGAAGCCGGATTTGAACCGTGTCGAATTTCAAAATGGAGCGCGCGCCTAATGAAACTCTGTGTTTCATTTAAATATGTGGCGCGCTGCTATTGGTCACATGGCACACTAACAGCGAAATTCATGCAAAAATAAGGCAAGGCAGATCAAATGAAGTTCTGGAAGCGAAAACCTAGAGTTCATAGCACCTTCATCATGTTCATACTGGTCAAGATCCAATGTTCATAGAAATGCATGAAATCTATATGGATCGAATCATCTCAACATGCACAACACTAATCCAGCATTGATTTGTTCTAATTTTACTCATATCAAAAGGATCGATCAAATTAAGTTCTAACAACCAAACTTTAAATCAAGATATCTTTCTCAAAACCTAATGAAAATGCACGATTCAAAGTTCAACATGCTCAGCAACAAAAGATCTACCAAAGCCACATGATAATTGTGAGAATTGAAGTGGTTGAGTTCTTACCTCTTTGAAGATGCAGAACTTGATTCGTGCGTTTCAAGGCTCCAATGGTAAAAACAGATGATCTATGATGATGCAGAAGATGAATGAAAGCAAGGCTTCAGCTCAATAATGCTTAAACTCGAAGAAATCTCAAAATGCCATGAACATGCTCAAGCTTCAACAGTTGCAATCTTCAAGAATTTTCCACGATTCTTCTTCAACAGATCTCCAATAGCACCTGTAGATGATGATCAACACAAGCACAAGCAAAAAGAATGGTGAAATTTGATGAACAAAGTGAAAAAAAGGTTTGAGAGAATTTGAGAGATTTGAGAGAATTTCGAGTTTGGATCTGAGATTGTGATTTGTTCATCGATTTTCTGTTATGATTAGGTTTAAATACCCCTTGTTAATCAGCATTGTTAAACATGATTAGGCAAAATGCAAGGGATTAGTGAATTGATCATGTTATGCAATTTGGCAAAAATGCCCTTTTTCAAATGTAACCAATGGAACAGTAAAATTCCACTTGCAGCAAATCCAAATTTCTGTTTTAAGGCCATTGCAATTGGTTTGGAGTGAAAATCATGTGTACTTCTCAAAATGACCTTTTTGTCCACCAAAATTCAAATTGATTCACTTGAAAAATGGACTTTTTATGTGATGATTTTTGATGAAATGTAATGATGGATTATGATAGCTCGTGTCAAAAGAGATTTTCTCAAAAAAGAATCACATGAATTGGCCATTTGGTTCAAGAGTCATGCCTCCTTGAAGTTCAAAATTTCTTGACAATGATTTGATCATAACTTGCCAACCACACATGAGAAATTGATGTTCTTGGACTTTTTGGAAAGGTGAGAGAAAGATATTCAACTTTCATGTTGGACAAAATTTGATTTGAAGCTTGCTTGATGATGTAAATTTGAGGAGAAGACCTTTCAATTTTTGGCAATTTGAAATTACAGGTCACTTGCTATTTTTGGAAACTTTTTGTCTGACCTCCAATTCCTCAATGATGATGTTTTACATGTTATATGAGGCTTGTATGGACATGAATGAGACCTCTCAAACCATTTCCCACCATCAAATCCCTGATTAAATGCACAGTTGACCACAGTTGACTTTGCTAGGGTTTTGGTTGACTGAACAATGCCTTGATCAATTCCAAGCCTCTACCACTTGGGATCTTGATTCAAAATGATACCACAACTCATATGAGATCTTGTGAATGATCATTGGTGCCCAAATTCTTCAGAATGGCCACCATCCATGGCTCAATGTCTGCCTTTGACTGGCTTGACCTAATTGCTTCAGCTGCAAGTAACAATGTTAGATGACAATATTTTTGTACTTTTGGTTAGTAAACAAATGAAAAGCAATGATATACAAATGCTAGACATGCTTGGTGATCAAGAACCACAATCACAAGATAACCCACCAACAGGGAATGAGGCAAAGGTGCACAAAGATCCTTGAGGCAATGCTATGGTATGATATGATGCCATGAGGGATCTTAGGGACAAAAATTGGGGTCTTACAGTATGCCCAAAGATGGAGAGAGTTAGCGGCTTGCATTGAACCACCGCTCTTAGACAAAGAATTGATGGAGTTATTCAGGGATGCCTTACAAAGCCCTTACTTCGAAAGGATGATTAGCAGTGCAGCATCAGACTTCGCTCATTTGGTGTCAATTGGAGAACGCATTGAGCATGGCCTTAAAAGTGGAAGAATCCAATGCGCCTTAAATAGCCAGAGCATTGAGAGTGAATATGTTTCCAGTTCCCAAAAGGAAGAAGAGGCCGAAGCTAATACAGTCTGGGAAATCCCATAAGCTCCATATCAGAGACCATCTTCTCCTTATGGTCGGTATCCTACAAATTAAGGATCTCCCCAATATCAACAATGGATTCCACCTCAGCAGCCATACAAACGACAGGATTTTTCACATCGACAACGTCAACACGCTCAACCAAGGCCAAGAAATCCAGAGAGACACATTAATCTGCTTCCAATGCCATACAATCAAGTACTTCCGTATTTAATGGAGAGAGGATTGATAGTGCCAAAGGAGTTGAAACCAGTAAGTCCTCCATATCCACCAGGCTTTGACGTCAATGCTAGATGTGACTTTCATGCTGGGGCACACGGGCATTCAACTGAAGACTGCAAAGTGCTCAAGAGTAAAGTACAAACCCTGCTGGATTCCAAGATGTTCTCAATTGTGCCTCGAGGCCCTCAAATCAGTAATGCTCATTCACCTAGTTGTACTGGTACATCAGTCCATGTTATGGAAGAAATTTCCGAGGATAGGTCTGAAGATGATTACCATACTAGTCTCGATGAGAAGAACTACCACTACACTGTAGAAGGCTAGCCCAGCAGTGAAACAGACACGAGAATGCTTCCTTGGCACTGGCAACCATGTGGATATTTCTAGCATTTCATGTGTACTTTTATTTGCATGATAAAGTACTTATTTGCTTTCAAGTATTGTTGATTTCCTTTAATGGTAATATTAATGAAATAATTATGCATGTTTTGGATGAATCCTTTCGTATTCACTCATCTTTTCCATTGATATAAAAAATATTTCTCCCATTCACTTATCAAATTATTTGTTTTAGCAAAGATTGAAGGGAGGATGACGAAAACAAAATACCCATAATTGTTGACTGTATGCTTTCGGATAAAATCCTACTGATGATGTACAAGCATTGTTTCGAATCCCCAAACATTACAGAGATAAGGAGTTAATCCCTAGTCAACCACTTCGAGCCTAGAAGTAGGAGTTTCTTTCGGATCTATAAAACCCTTACACTTAACCTGGGAAAGGGTAGTGTTCAGTTAAACTAACTACACATTTGGATTACAAGATGAAATATCCCGTATGTGGATCAACTACATGCCATTCTTCGCACACTTCCTGAAGTGTAGAAGGAACCTTGAAAAATCCTAAAGTTATGTCGGTTGTTCTTCAATGACCAATAACTTGGAAGTCATAATTTTCCAAAAAAATCAAAGAAAGAGCCCGCTAAGTCAGACACCCAAGAGGCGACTTAGGCAAAAATTAGGGCAATCCCGATGGACTAAAAGCTTCAAAAGTGGTCCAGGCAAAAGTTAGGGATCAAAAAATATATATAATCAAAAGAGGCAATGAAAATCCTCAACAAAAGCAAAACCAAGATTAAGTGACCATCATGTCAAAAATCAAAGGGGCGCCGACATCCATGAAAAGCAAAATAAGATGACTACCATTTCAAGAGATCTTGCACTGCCAAACTCTCTTAAAAGTTGAATGTGTGTGTTGACTTAACTGAACGTAGGATTGGAGATCATCGTGAAGAATGGGTGGGTACAAAAATATTTTTGAGCCTCATATCCTTTGTTTCGATAACCATGAACTGAGCCACGTTACAACCCTTAAAATACCTAATTGAGGTAGGGTTTATTCTGAAAGCATAGTACAACAAGGTTGCGTAAACTGACTCCTAAATGTTTGCTAGTCACCTTCAGCAATGCGTTTGAGCTAATGGTTCATTCGTCACACACTGTCACATCACCTCAATAAATGATTTCTCAAACCTGCATGAATGTCACATTAAAATTACCATTGATTAAATGAACAATTTTAACTACAAGTAAGTACCTAACATCAAGGAAACCTCAAAGAAGCAATCAGAAAAGGACTTGATCATTCGTCAATGCTGACCCAAATCAAGACTACTTCCTAACCCTATAGATCGGGGGCATGGTATCCAATGACTATGAATTGGTCATTCAAAAGACAAATTCCAAGCCTCAATTGATCAAGGAGGCAAATCATTTTAAAATATTCAGTCCATCGAGGGCAAGCCTTTCAAAATCCCAATCAGGGGAAAACTACAGAAAGATACATACACTGGGGCAAAATTGGTTCAAGCTATGGTATATTCATTCTCAGGGTTTCCTTTCAAAGGAAAATTCCTTCAAAGACCCTACAGGCTGGGGCAGACGAGTTGCAAAGAGCCTTGGGGCAGAGTAAGAGCATAATCATCATGCATTGATTATGTCGCTACGCTCACAAAATTATTTACAAGCCATCAAGACATATCAGGCAAAGAGGTTGAGATTCTCTCAAGGAGAAGCACACAGTTCATAAGAAAATGATCAAACTTGGGGCACCAAGAGCATCCATATTTATCACCCAATCACCATATCTTCAAAAGATCGAGTGTCGGGAAGTCCAAACCTTTCACCAACCAAAGTCCAATCCCTATTGGCATCTCCAAAACCGAAAGCCCACTCCATATTGGCCATCACTAGAAATAAAAGCCCACTTCACTGGCATCTTCATAAACTCAAATCCAATCAACATTGGTACCCAGAAAGTCTCACCTCCCAAAAGGGAGATCAATCCAAAGACAATCAACATTCATCTTGCATTACCACATGCACTGCATACAATAAACACACATGACTTTCCTTCCAAATAAGGAAGTTGCATATCAAAAGTCCCTCTCACAAAAATGAGAATTTCTCATTAACATGCATCATATATAACATAATAAATCCTTCCCATCAACCCTTTGATGATGCCACTTCATAGTGAAGTCTCTTCTCGTCGATCCTTTGACGATGACATTACATATATATTTCCTTTTCCACCAACCCTTTGGTGATGACTTCCTTTACCTTTCCTTTAACCCTTTGATGATGAATAACTCTTTTCCATCAGCCCCCTGATGATGATATTTTACAAATTTCCTTTTCCACCAACCCTTTAGTAATGCCATTCCCTAGTGAAGTTTTTGTTCCGTCAAACCTTTGACGGTGATAGATCTTTTCCATCAACCCTTTGATGATGCCACTCCCTAGTGAATTTTCTTTCCATCAACCCTTTGACGATGACAAACTCTTTTCCATCAGCCCTCTGATGATTGACAGTCTTTTCCACCAACCCTTTGGTGATACCACTCCATAGTGAAGTTTCTTTCCGTCAACCCTTTGACGATGACGATTTATTTTCCATCAGCCCTCTGATGATGGCAATCTTTTCCGTCAACCCTTTGACGATGACATTTACCTGTCCGTCAACCCTTTGATGTCGACATAAACTATTTTCCACCAACCCTTTGATGATGATATTCCCCGATAATCTCATTGAAAAATAAAACCTTACAAAAAATATCCAATTACCCATTTGCATTCTAAATACATCATATAAATCATTCATAAATGGTTTTCCTACCAAACAAAAAATTAAAAAAAAAAACACAGTCATATCAATCATCAACATACTCATGCATAACACTCTCACAAAATGAGAATTTCAACAAAATAAAAATCATTCGCATTCCTACATGCACAGCCAAATACCCCCAACAATTGCATACTACATACGTCTCATGCATCCTCCCATGCACAGTATTTCCACCAAAAGTGGAACATCATACAAAAATCAAATATAAAATATTAGGATCCAAGGTCATTCATGTATATCCTGGACGTTTCTCATTTCCAAATAAAGTTATTACCCTGCATGTGCTCGTGGAACCATTTCTCCAGTAAGCCATTCTTTTCAACTATATGATTAATAATGACATTCCCAGCATTTTCTCTGCTATCATTGCTCCCCAAACAAAGGTTACCCTAAAAGGTCTCTTATGAGCTTTTCCCCTGCAGAGCATTTCCAGTATGTCTCCCTCAAAAGGAGTCTTTTCTTAAGAATTCCCCCAACAGACGAATATTTGAGATACTGCTTCATTTATCTGAAGAATCTCATTTCTCTGTTTGAGATACTGCTCTAATATCCTCGGAGAGTCTTAGATTCAATTAAGGTATATTTCGCTTGCTGGAATATCTTAATTCTATCATATAAGATGCTGCTTCGACTCGATACAGAGAATCTCATTTTTACTGTTTGAGATGTTGCTTCATCAATATGAAGAGTCTCATTTCAGATTTTTTTAGAGATACTGCTCTAGTATCCTTGGAGAGTCTTAGATTCAATTAAGGTATCTTTCCCTTGCTGGAATATCTTAATTCTATCAGATAAGATGCTGCTTCGACTCGATACAGAGAATCTCATTTTTACTGTTTGAGATACTGCTTCATCAGTATGAAGAGTCTCATTTCAGATTTTTTTAGAGATACTGCTCTAATATCCTCGGAGAGTCTTAGATTCAATTAAGATATCTTTCCCTTGCTGGAATATCTTAATTCTATCAGATAAGATGATGCTTCGACTCGATACAGAGAATCTCATTTTTACTGTTTGAGATACTGCTTCATCAATATGAAGAGTCTCATTCCAGATTTCTTTAGAGATACTGCTCTAATATCCTCGGAGAGTCTTAGATTCAATTAAGGTATATTTCACTTGCTGGAATATCTTAATTCTATCATATAAGATGCTGCTTCGAATCGATACAGAGAATCTCACTTTTACTGTTGAGGTGCTGCTTCATCAATATGAAAAGTCTCATTCTTAATTCCTTTAAATAATATTGCTCTAATATCCTCGGAGAGTCTTAGATTCAATTAAGGTATCTTTCCCTTGCTGGAATATCTTAATCTATCAGATAAGATGCTGCTTCGACTCGATACAGAGAATATCATTTTTACTGTTTGAGATGCTGCTTCATCAATATGAAGAGTCTCATTTCAGATTTTTTTTAGAGATACTGCTCTAATATCCTCGGAGAGTCTTAGATTCAATTAAGGTATCTTTCCCTTGCTGGAATATCTTAATTCTATCAGATAAGATGTTGCTTCGACTCGATATAGAGAATCTCATTTTTACTGTTGAGATGCTGCTTCATCAATATGAAGAGTCTCATGCCAGATTTTCTTTATACTACTCTAGCATCCTGAAAAGTCTTGAGATTTAGCAAGATACTGCTCTGACGACTCCCAGAAAGTCCTGGCTGTTCCGTTTTTAGTTTAAAATAATTTTTCTTACTGTATTTCTCACTACATTTTCTTTCAGCATTTCAAAAGACAAAAGTCGGGTCTTTTGTATTTAATTATCTTCCACCACGAATGTACGAAGACTGCTGTCATTCACACCTTCTGGTTCAAGGTAATTAAATAGGGGCAACTGTCATACCCCAATTTTGTCCGGGCATTTTAAATTTTGATAAATTCGATTTAATTTTCAGTTTACATCATATGTACAGCATAACATGCATTTTATCATTAATAATACCTGAAATATCAGTCAGGATAAATTTATTGAAAATACAGACAAATCGGTTGAATTTTTCCTCAAGTACGGACAAAATCAGCGGATAAAAGTTTCAAAATTAAAATTACAGACGCCAGTATTATTAATCTACGGCTCATGTAGTTTAACCTGGTGTGCTCGTTGTATTTTTCAGCGGCTGTTTCAGTTGCGCTTTGACCCGCCTGAGCCCTTTTAACCGGTGAAAATTTATTTCAAAATTTAAAGAAACGCTGTATTTTTTCAATAAGTATATTTTATGCTGATCATTTTAGTGCATCCGATTTAATTTTTCGAGCAAATTTTTGCCCGACATTTATTTAGTTTTAGTCGTTTTAATTTTGTTCTTTCGCCAAAATAGTCAGATTAAATAAATAGAATTTCCCATGTTATCATTTTAATTTTATCATGATTATTTTAAAAGTTGTGAACTTTATTTGATTCAATTGATTGAAATTGATTAAGTCATCTAAAAACAACATTATAGGCATTTTAATTTATTTAAATAGTATGTGCTTCTTGGTGTGTTTCTTTGATTTGATCCAGGCCATCAATTCAAATTGATCAATGCTCCTCATTAGCAATTCGTGTCCATTTCTATCATCCAATCAAAAATAGAATTTAAATTAATTGAATATTAATAATGAAAATAAAAAATAAAAAGTTTCATTGGGCTGACACGCTACCACTCCTCACTCTCACAGGCTCTCTCTGCTTTAACTGTTCTCTCCCTCACTCACCTTTCCACGTTACCTCTCTCTCTCTTGTCCTCCAACGAAAAGAAAAAAGAAAATACAAGAAGAGGAAGCTACCATATAGGTGACTCCTCAATCAGAACTTCACACACACACAAAAGGACAAGGAGAAAACAAAATACAGGAAGAGGAAGCTACCATATAGGTGACTCCTCAATCTGAACTTCACACACACACAAAAGGACAAGGAGAAAACAAAATACAGGAAGTCTCTCTCTCTCTCACTGTTTTAACTTTTGTTTTCCTTCTCCACCCTTAAGACCTCCGCGCACCCTTCTTCTTCCCCAAACATCTCCATGTCGCTCCAACCTCCAAAACAACCTTCCGCCGCCGTCTCCGTCGGCATCTACCAACCTCCATCGCGAATCCAATGCCACCACCGTAACACCGTCGCTCCGACCTCCACAACAACTTTCTTCCTCACCGCGACAACCCCACCGTCGCCTCCACCATCCACCGCGCATCCTCATCTTTGTCAACTCATCATCTCTCTTCAAATATCAGGCGGAAATTCGTCGTGCATCGCCAGATCCGTAACCACATCGTGAGAGTTTCAACCTCGTCGGTGACGGTTTCACACAACCACGAAACACGCCGACGGATTCAAACCCATACGAACCTCCGTTCACCATAACTACCATTCACCGTCCAACTTCCACCGTCGTGCTTTCAGCCGTCTTTGTTTCCTTCATTTCGGTCTTCTTCTAAGTCCTCGCCAGCAATTTTGGAGCCTATTGAGGTTAAGTATCTGTTTCTGTAAGATTTTTCGGCGGACCCTCTCCGTCGTCATCACTAGCTCCGACATTTGTTTGGTTTTTCTTCCCTTTGTTTTATGCTAATATTTTAATTTATCTTAATACCATTCTAACCATTATCTTAAAATGTTTATTAGTTACTTGTTTTCTGTTTTGGTACAATAACATTATTCTTATATTTATTCACTTATTTTTCATTAGATGTTGGAGCTAGTCACATTTGTGTAGTATAATTTACTGTAGCATTGGTTCTGAAAATGTCTTGATTTGGTTTCAATGTATGGTGTTTATATTTTTTAGGAGAACTTGTGTTATAGTAGGATTTTGCAATACGGTTTTGTTTGTTTTTAAGTAATGCTCCCATTTAAATTTTAGTTTTTTTTTTCCGAATTGCCATGTCTTGCAGTGAGATATAAGTACCCTTATGACATGTAATTATAATGTTGGTCATTACTAATCAATTTTGGGGTATTTTTAAAAAAATCTATCTTTTTCCATTCAACGGATTCGGCCACTCCATATCGTTATGCCGCCAAAACCACAATAAATCAATTGTACATTTCACCGCGTTTTGATCCACATACGACATTCCAATTCCATTGTCGCCATGTACAAACCGGTTTGAGCACACCGACTCAATTCGATTATTTCATATTTTTTATATTATCATTTATTTCTCTTTTTTTTAAAATCAATTAATTAAAGTTTTGATTAAATTAGGATGATTTTGTTAATTACTTTTAATTAACTTAATTATTTGATTGTACTAATTTTTAAATCAAATAATTTTGATAATTAATTATAATTACCTTAGTTAGACGATTTAATTAAATTTTAATCAAACAACTTTGCTAATAAAAAATGGACCGACTTATCTCATCATCAACCCAAACCAATTTCAAAAAAATACAAATCACACAATTCTTGATTCAAATGTCAAGCCCATTTTCAAACACCTTTGTAAGTCGATCGCTTTTAAAGCATCGCCATCAACCTCACATAGCTTACTCTTGGGCCTTCTTACAATGAGACCTATTCGGTTTTAATGAATCGATTAGATGAATTATCCACTAAATAAATTCAATTCATTCACGAAATACAAATTTCAAAGCCTCGATCCAAAATCGAGTATTTTTATTCAAACCAAATCAAAATACCCAATCACAATCAAATACCATTTCACTTAGAAATAAAAAAAGAGATGGTTTTGAGCTTTCAACTCCTCTCCTCGATTATTTGAATACGAGTTCTCTTACTCGGTTAGTCAAATAGTCGTCACTTCTATCCACCTAAGCACAAACAAATCGAATCATTTTATAATAAGAAATGAAAAGGGAGATGACCTTGAGTCTTCAATTTTTCTCCTCGATTATTTGAATACAAGTTCTCTTACTTGGTTAGTCAAATAATTGTCATTCCTTTACAAACTTCTAACCCCGATAAAATTAAATTATTTTCACATTAAGCTAAATGAAAAGGGAGTTGACTTTGAGTTTTCAACTTCTCTCCTCAATTGGTCGAATACGAGTTCTCTTACTCGGTCAGTCGAACAAGTGTCATTTTTTCACAAACATACAACTTAATCAAATCATTTTCATAACAAACTGTAGAAAAAAGGAGATGGTTTTGAATTTTTCAATTCCTCTTCTCAAAATGCTTGGATATGAGTTGTTTTACTCAGTCATTCAAGTACTTACCGTTCATTCTAAAATACGTCAACCAGATACAACCTTATTCAGATGAAATAGAAAGCGGTCTAGAGTCTTCTATTCCTTTTCCTGATTATTAGGATACGAGTTATCTTACTCGATTATCCGAGTACTCGTCATCCATTCAAAACACCTTAATTATTATCAAATCCTTTCTATAATTAAGGATGAAAAAGAAAGTGGTCTAGAGTCTTCTATTCCCTTTCCCGACTGTTAGGATACGAGTTGTCTTACTCAACTATCTGAGTAATCGTCGTCCAAACAAAAACATCTCAACCAATCAAAACATCCAGTATATTAATGCAACTTGTCACCCTCGTGTGACCAAAACCCTTCTTTCAAAAAGAACACTGTTAATCCTTTCTAAAGCGCACAACAAACTAGTGTTTAAGCCTCCGCCGAGAGTAGACAAGCCAGCATTTAGCCTTTAGAACGCGATCTAAAATAGTTGTTCGCTAAAAGACACCAACCAACCGTAGTTCCCCGAACTACGAATGCTCTGACTTCCTTATTACACCATAAGGATACATAGGCAGGAGATTGTTGTATCTTCGCGAGCACACTAATAAAAAACCTCCCCTTTCCCTTTCTGAGGTTCTCATCCATTTCAATTTCTAATATTATATAACCCAAAGATAATAAACAAACATAAATCAACACTCGAAACACAAATTAGAACTAAAAGGTTCCCGCTGAGTACAACGGACGTGAGGGGTGCTAATACCTTCCTCTTGCGTAATCCACTCCTGAACCCGAATATGGTTGCGATGACCATTATTCTATTTCTCAAAGGTTTTATCGATATTTTCCTATTCCTTCATTGGGATAAATAAAGTTCGGTGGCGACTCTTTTCGAACGTAATTTTTTTCGCGACCATCGCGAGGGATCGTATTTTTCGAGATGCGACAACCTACATGGTATAATCCAAGTGCTCAATGTCCTTTCCATGAGGGTGCTCTTGGACATGACTTAGAGGGATGTTATGCTTTGAAGCATAGAGTGCGGGAGTGGGTCAACAATAATATCTTGAGCTTCAAAGATGTGGGCCCGAATGTTGGAAACAACCCTCTACCAGAACATAGAGAGTGAACACGCATCAAGCTTAGGAATTCAGTTCCCTAAAGTCTGTGGATTGGACGAGGAAGTTCAATTCCCTAAACCTAGCTATAATTTGGATGTTTCAGCATTTCTTTTGTAATTTCTTTGCATGTTGATTGTTTATTTACTTTTATGCATTGTTGTTTTCTTTGAATTGGTAATATTAATGATGTGATTATGCATTTTCTGAATCAATCATGTTGTATTCACTCATTTTTCATTTATGTCAAAAATATTTTAACCTATTTCACTTATCTTTATCAAACTTTTGTTTAAGGAAAATATTGGAGGGAGGATGATGAAAACTAAATACCCATAATTTCTACGGTATGCATTTGAATAGAACTTTGTTGGTGATGTAAGGCATTGTTTTAAATCCCCAAACACCGAAGAGATAAGAAGTTAATCCCAACACTTTGAGCCTAGAAGTTAGTATTTCTTTCAGTATTAAAACCCTTAATCTTAACCAGGGGCATAGTAGTTTCGTTCAATTAATTTGACTTTACATTCAAATTGCAAGAGGAACATCCCACCTGAGGATCAACCACATACTTTGTACACATCTTAAAGTGTAAAAAAAATCATGAAAAGGCCAAGAGAATTATAGTGGTTGTTTCTTAATGGCCAATAATATGGAAGTCATAACCCTTTCACCAAAATAATGAGTTTCTATGAAAATGGTTCAACAAAAATAAAGATTCTGCTATGTCGAACACCACAAAAGACGCCTTAGGAAAATTCAGGGCATCCCGGCGGACCAAAAGCTGCAAAGAAGTGGTCAAGGTAAAACAAGGGATAAAAAATCAATCAAAATAGGTCATCAAATCCTCAACAAAAACAA